>NC_047520.1:14615129-14802629 GCF_902827115.2 Pseudochaenichthys georgianus | reverse complement strand
TTGTGAGGTTTTTGCTGATGGACGCTTGTAGTCAGATCCCTGCTGATTGAAGGAGAGAGGAGATAACAAATCATGTACTCGTGGCACTTTTGGATACAAGTTCTCTTTCATGCCTCAAAGAAGCATACAGCTAAGTCATAATACTTGGATTTCAACTCTGAGTCATGACTATAGCTTTTGCTCTTACAGTGTTTTGGATTAAAGCACTGGTGGGAATTATTTGATACTTTGGATTAATATGAACTTGCTGTAAAAGGAAAAAGAAAGAGGTGGAAGGAGCAGAAATCTATTTCCATTAGCCCAACATAGTTAGAAAGAGAGACATAAAAGTAAAAGCTGAGGTAAGGGACCTCACAAGGACATGTTCTGTCAAAGGAGTGATGTATTCTTGCCTCTCTGGAAATTGTAATGCTAAGATAAGAGAAACAGCCTTGACAGGAGAACAGAGGAAAGCAAGTAGAAGCAAATCAATCGCCATTCCCTCCGATAATGTCCGTCTGGGGGATAGGAGAGTAGAGGGGAGGAGACGGAGAGTAGAGAGGAAGAAATATGGAGAGAAAAGGGCGGTAGAAAGTATAAATTACCAATAAAGAGAGGGCAGGAGAGAGGATTAGATAGGGGAGAGATGGATGGGTAAGGCTGGCGAGGGATGAGATGATTTTAATTAGACCGCAGAGTGTGTATGTGTGAGAGTAGATAAAGAAATTGAGGTGTATTTTGTCTCGCAGCAGCCGTATAAATAACTCAAGACACTCTATCTTGGGGTGCCGCCAAGGTTGTCCTTTAAGTCCCACCCTCTTCGCATTATTTATAGAACCACTTGCTCAATCAATAAGAGAAAATGTTGAAATAACTGGAATTTATATTAAAGAAATAGAGCACAAAATAGGTCTGTACGCGGACGACATTCTGTTGACCCTCTCCAACCCAGACTCAAGCCTACCTAAACTTATGTCATGCTTGGTTCAATTCGGTTTTTACTCAGGATATAAATTAAACATAAATAAGACCCAAACTCTTTCTTACCACTACTCACCACAGGGGAGCGTACGGGAAATGTACAATTTTAAGTGGAATACCTCCAGTATTAAACACCTCGGTATTACTATACCAAAGAATTTGGCCAATATTTACAACATGAATTACGGGAATATCACAAAGGAACTTCAAAAAGATTTGGATAGATGGAGTCCTCTGACCCTTAACATGCACAACCGGATTGAGATCGTAAAGATGAACACTCTACCACGCCTGCTGTTCCTCTTTCAGTCACTGTCTATAGAGATACCAACAAAACAGTTCAACGATTGGAATCGAATGATATCCAGATTTATATGGAAAGGTCAGAAACCCAGAGTGCGACTAAAAACACTGCAGTTATCGAAAGAAAAGGGAGGAATGTCCCTTCCATGCTTTGAAGACTACTATAAAGCAGCACAATTAAGGTATTTAGTTTGCTGGTGCAATTGTGACTATGATGCAAAATGGAAAGACCTTGAACTGAGCCAACTGAACATACCCCTTCAATGTATATTAGGTGATAAATCCTCAAAGACTGCACACTCTGATAAATTAAGCCGCTGGACATTGGTTCCCCTCAATATTTGGTTCAAAATTTGCAAAGAATTAAAACTTGAAAGAAAATCCATGTTATTGAGATGGGTGGCGTTTGATAAAGATTTTAAACCATCAGAGCTGGATTTTAGATTTAAACAATGGATCCATAAAGGCATTACATCATATTCTCTAATAGCTACCAGTACTGGCTTGAAAAGTTTCCAACAGCTAACAGAAACCTGCAATTTGGAGCCCCAGGATTTCTACAGGTACTTACAGCTCAGGCATCACTTTGATAGGAATATTAGAATGAAAGGGAACACCGAATTTTACCTGATTGACATTTTTGTGGGCGCATACAAGGGCAATACCCAAAATAAACTGGTTTCTAGAATATACTCCTGTCTACAATATGCCAAGAACCACTCAACCCTATATGTGAAAGCCAAATGGGAAGTAGAAGCTAATATTACTATTACAGAAGAGGATTGGTCTAACATATGTCAAATACAATCCACCACCTCCAGCTCTGGCCTTTGGAGAGAATTCTCATGGAAGAATATTATTCGATTTTTTCTAACTCCAAGAATAAAATACCATCAGAATGACAGACCAGAATCTGGACACTGCTGGAGGCAGTGTAGTAATATATTGGCTGATCATTTCCACATATTCTGGAACTGTCCACTGATCAAACCCTATTGGCTATCTATAATAACGGAAATAAATTCAATTCTTGGCTTTGAGATTCCAAACAGTTTTGAGGGGATTTATTTAGCTAATATACCAGTGGAATTTAGTGTTCGGGACAAGTATCTTCTTAAAATATTACTAACAGCCAGCAAAAAGGCAATCACCAAAAAATGGCTTGTGAAAGATCCACCAACAAAGGGAGAATGGATAAACATTGTAAATGACTTGTTTCGCATGGAGATGCTGACTTTTTCTCTAAGACTCTGTAGTGAAAAATGTGACAATTACTGGTCCAAATGGGTTTTGCACATGAAGAGGGGGGTCACATAACCCTGAGATATTTATTTTATATTGCTTTACTCCTTTTGGTACAATAGTCTATAATTCGTGCATAACTCTGCTTCTGTTATGTTTTGCATGGGGCTTTTGTTGTTTTTGTGTTTAACTTGTTGTGTGCTCCTTTTACCCCTCACTACTCTGTCTTTCTGTCTCTGCAGGGCTGGTGTGTGACAGGGGGGTGTGGCTGGTTACTCCTGGCTGCAAATGAGGCACACCTGTCCCCACTCACTTGATTACCTGCTCTTTAAGAGCCTGGCCCTCACCTCACTTCTCTGCCAGAGTATTTTTCATGCTGTCCCGCGGTCCGGAGTGCCTTTCTGCAGCCTGGAGTCCGTTGTAGTTGGTTAAGGAGTTATTTTTGAGTTTTGGTCGGAAACGTTTTCCCGCAGCTTTGTTTTTGGTTTACTACGGCCAGCCAAGCTCCCTGTCGCCAGTACCTGCCTTGGATTACCTTGTTTATTAAACTTTTTGAAACTTTATTTTTTGTCAGTCTCTGCTTTGGGGTCCCAGTAGTATCTAAACGTCACAGAATACTCTGGCCAATATGGACCCCGCAGAGAATGAGAGACTCAGGGAAGCGCTTGCTGCTTAAGGGGTAATGATAGGGACCAACATCGGAGGCCGTATGGAACAGGTCGCAGCACATCTCTCCACACTCCCGCCGACTGCCGATGCTCAAGCTACAGACCCTGCTCCTCCACCTCAAGCTGATCCAGAACGACAGCCCTGCAATCCTCGTGAGCCCTTTATCCCCTCACCCGTCAGGTATTCAGGAGATTTAGGGTCTTGTAGTCAGTTCTTACACCAGTGTAGTCTTGTGTTTGAGCAACAGCCTTTCACTTATTCCACTGATAGAACTAGGGTTGCTTTCATCATGAGCCTACTGAGTGATAAAGCAGCAGCATGGGCCCTTGACATATCTAACAGCAACTCGCCTATTAGTCAGTCTCTGTCGTCTTTTACTGCAGAGATGCGTAGAGTGTTTGATCATCCAGTGAGGGGGAAGGAGGCTGGTAAAAGACTCCTTTCACTCCACCAGGGTTCAGGCTCTGTTGCTGATTTTGCTATTGATTTCCGCATTCTTGCAGCTGAGAGCGGTTGGGGAGACATGGCTTTGCTGGGAATTTTTTATAAGGGGCTTAATGATGAGTTAAAGGATGAACTAGCTGTTAGGGATGAAACCTCCTCCTTAGAGGAGTTGATTTCTCTAGCGATACGACTAGATAACCGCCTCCGCGAGAGGCGTAGGGAGAGATCAGGAAAACATAGCTCCACCTCCTTTCCCCCTCCGTCCAAGTTTCCTAGTCGGCCGGCATTCTCTGGACCTTCTCGCCATCCTCCTGACTCCGGGCCTCCCAGACCTTCTCCAGATACCCAGGTCTCTCCCTTCTTTATGGAGGAGCCCATGCAGCTGGGAAGGATGACGCTTACTCCATCAGAACGTCAACGCCGTCTTCGTCAGAGACTCTGCTTCTACTGTGGCCAGGCTGGTCACGTCAGCGCCGGTTGTCCCTCTCTGCCAAAAGACATGGCTCATCAGCGACAGGAGGAGCACTGATGAGCCACACTTCTATCAACTCAGCCTCCTCCAACCGCATCCCAGTCAAAGGTACTATTTCCTGGTCTCAGAACTCTGTTCCGCTGCAGGTCTTGATTGATTCTGGTGCGGATGACAATTTCATTGACTCTGACTTTGTGATGCAGTCTAAACTTCCTTTTGAGCCTCTTCCAGAACCTAAGGATGTGTTTGCCTTAGATGGGAGACTCCTAGCCCAAGTTACTCACCGTACTGGTCCAGTTTCCCTCAAGATCTCTGGCAACCATCACGAGATAATCTCCCTGTACCTTATCCCCTCACCCATGTCGCCACTCGTTTTAGGTTTTCCGTGGTTGAAGCTCCATAACCCCCACATAGATTGGGCCAACTCGTCTATCATTAACTGGAGTTTATTCTGTCACTCTAATTGCTTACACTCTGCTATACCCCCCACAGTTACTAGAGCACCAGACCCCCTCAAACCCATTGATCTCACCTCTGTGTCAAGGAGGTTTTCAGCAAGGACCACGCCCTATCCTTGCCGCCTCACCGGCCCTACGATTGTGCCATAGATTTGCTCCCTGGCACCCCCTTTCCGTCTAGTAAACTGTACAATATCTCTAGGCCAGAGAAGGAGGCCATGGAGAGTTACATCTCTGACTCACTCGCTGCTGGGCTTATTCGCCCCTCTTCATCGCCTATGGGCGCAGGTTTCTTTTTTGTGGACAAGAAGGATAAGACCCTACGCCCTTGCATAGACTACAGAGGGCTTAATGAGATCACAGTCAAGAACAAGTACCCCCTTCCACTCATAGACTCAGCCTTTGTTCCCCTTCATGAAGCCACCATCTTCACTAAGTTGGATCTTCGCAATGCGTACCACTTGGTGAGAATAAGGGAGGGCCGAGGGGGATGAGTGGAAGACTGAATTCAATACTCCCAGGGGACATTTTGAGTATTTAGTAATGCCTTTTGGGTTAACGAACGCACCTGGGGTTTTTCAAGCTATGATTAATGATGTATTGCGTGACATGTTAAACAGGTTTGTTTTTGTGTACCTTGATGACATCCTTATCTTCTCTCGCACTCTTCAGGAGCATGTCCAGCATGTTAGGCTGGTACTGCAGAGACTTCTTGAGAACAGACTGTACGTTAAGGCTGAGAAGTGCGAGTTTCATGTCTCTTCTGTGAGTTTCCTGGGTTTTATCGTCGACAAGGGACAATTAAGGACTGACCCCGCCAAGGTCCAAGCAGTGACCGAGTGGCCCACTCCCTCTAACAGGAAGCAGTTGCAAAGGTTTCTGGGCTTTGCCAACTTTTATAGAAGGTTTATTCGGGACTATAGTAGGGTAGCAGTGCCTCTGACTAAACTCACCTCTGTCAAGTTGCCTTTTGAGTAGTCTCCTGCAGCTGAGGCAGCTTTTGTAAAACTGAAATGTCTGTTTGCCACTGCTCCTGTGCTCTCTCATTCTGATCCAGGGGTCCAGTTTGTGGTGGAGGTGGATGCCTCTGATTCTGGAGTGGGGGCAGTTTTATCCCAGCGTTCCCCCGCAGACCAGAAGCTCCACCCTTGTGCGTTCTTCTCTCGTCGGCTGACCCCTGCTGAGAGGAATTACGACGTTGGTAATCGGGAGTTGCTGGCAGTGGTTCTGGCCCTTCAAGAATGGAGGCACTGGCTGGAGGGAGCCAACCATCCTTTTATAGTATGGACGGACCATAAGAATTTGTCTTACCTTCGCTCTGCACGCAGGCTCAACTCACGCCAGGCTCGGTGGGCTCTCTTCCTGGGACGGTTCAATTTCACCTTGACCTACCGGCCTGGCTCCAGGAATGTGAAGGCCGACGCCTTGTCCCGGCAGTTCGCTTCCCCAGTGGAGGACTCTAGGGATGCAACCATTCTGCCATCTTCCTGTGTCGTGGGAGCAGCTAGATGGGAGATTGAAAGGGTGGTCCAGGAGGCCCAGGAGGACCATCCAGCGGCTCAGGATTGTCCACCAGACCGGCTGTTTGTTTCCCCCGATGTTAGATCTCCAGTGCTCCAGTGGGGACACACGTCCAAAGTTGCCTGCCATGCAGGTTTTCATCGGACCCTGGCTCTAATTCGACAACGCTTCTGGTGGCCCACTATGTCCGCAGACACGAAGGAGTATGTCTCAGCTTGTTCCGTCTGTGCCCGCAGCAAGGCCTCACATCAGGCCCCCGCTGGCCTTCTTCGCGCACTTCCCATTCCCCACCGGCCCTGGTCCCACATTGCGGTGGATTTTGTGACTGGTCTCCCACCATCAGACGGGAATGACACTATTCTGACCATCGTTGACCGTTTCTCTAAGGCTGTGCACTTTGTCCCCCTGCCTAAACTACCTTCTGCCCTCGAGACTGCCACTCTTCTCGCCCAGCATGTTTTTACGCTGCATGGTATCCCTCAGGATATTGTTTCAGACAGGGGTCCGCAGTTTTCCTCCCAAGTTTGGAAGGCCTTTTGTCGGGCATTGGGGGCGTCGGCCAGTTTGTCCTCTGGGTACCATCCCCAAACCAATGGCCAGAGGGAGCGGGCAAATCAGGACCTGGGAACGGCTCTTCGTTGTGTTGCCTCTCGAAACCCAGCCTCATGGTCTCTTCATCTGCCATGGGTTGAGTACGCCCACAACTCCCTGGTGTGCTCTGCCACAGGTATGTCACCCTTTATGGCTTCCAACGGCTTCCAACCTCCCCTTTTCCCGGTTCAAGAGAGAGAGGTGGCAGTTCCCTCAGTACAGGGGCATCTTCGGCGAGCCCGCAGAGTCTGGCGTGAAGCCCGGGCAGCTCTTACCCGCACCTCCGCCCGGAACCAGAGGATGGCGGATCGTCATCGACGACCAGCTCCGGATTACCAACCGGGCCAGAAGGTTTGGCTTTCCTCCCGTGACATCCCTCTTCAAACGGATTCTCGGAAACTCACTCCCAGGTACATTGGACCTTATGAGATAGAACGGGTCATCAATCCTAGTGTGGTTAGGCTTAAGTTGCCTCTTGCCTTGAAGGTGCACCCCACTTTTCATGTGTCACTCCTTAAGAGAGTTTCCTGCAGCCCTCTTTGCCCTCCAACCAAACCCCCTCCACCCCCCCGGCTCATCGACAACCACCCGGCCTTCACTGTACGGAGGTTGCTGAAGGTTCGAAGGTGGGGCCGTGGATACCAGTATTTAGTGGATTGGGTGGGGTATGGGCCAGAGGAGCGACAATGGGTTTCTCGCTCGCTGATTTTGGACCCAAAACTCTTGAGAGACTTTTATGTCCGTTTCCCGGATAGTCCTGGTAGGCCGCCAGGAGGCGTCCGATGAGGGGGGGGTACTGTTATGTTTTGCATGGGGCTTTTGTTGTTTTTGTGTTTAACTTGTTGTGTGCTCCTTTTACCCCTCACTACTCTGTCTTTCTGTCTCTGCAGGGCTGGTGTGTGACAGGGGGGCGTGGCTGGTTACTCCTGGCTGCAGATGAGGCACACCTGTCCCCACTCACTTGATTACCTGCTCTTTAAGAGCCTGGCCCTCACCTCACTTCTCTGCCAGAATATTTTTCATGCTGTCCCGCGGTCCGGAGTGCCTTTCTGCAGCCTGGAGTCCGTTGTAGTTGGTTAAGGAGTTCTTTTTGAGTTTTGGTCGGAAACGTTTTCCCGCAGCCATGTTTTTGGTTTACTACGGCCAGCCAAGCTCCCTGTCGTCAGTACCTGCCTTGGATTACCTTGTGTATTAAACTGCTTCTACTGTATGTTTCACACAGATTGGTTGTGAACCCGTTGTGAGGGAGATCTTCCCATATCACAAGAATAATTGCTGAGAACATGTTGCTGTATTACCCCAGTGACCTGTATGTTGTATGTTACTTTTTTTTTTTTTTTCCTCTGTATTGTCTACAAATTAAAAATAAAGTATTAAAAAAAAAAAAAGACACTCTATCTTATGTGTACTTCTGGTTTCCAGAGAGCAGAGAAGAAGAGGGGAGAGCAGTTAACCTCTTTCTCAGAGAGACAGGGAGCTGAAGTGTTGCTGATCTCCATGAGGAATGTGTTTACAGGGCTAAATCCTCCCGCTTCTGAATCTGCGCTGAGTTCGTTAAGTGTGCGATAACTGCCGGTATGCAAGATTAAGAAAAAAATCAATCGTGTTATCATTGGTGTGGTCTATATCCCTTCTTTCTTTCTCACTTTGTTGTAAGAACAGATTAAAATGCCTGAGCCAGACAAAGTGACCCGTCCCTCTGACCTTAAAGTCTCCTGCATCTCATTAGCATGTGCTGTGTGTGTGTTTACGGGAGAAGATAAAGTGTGACACACATGCTGAGGTAAGCGTGCAGGGTGTCAGCAGGATCTCATTAAGCGTGTGTGTGTGTGTTGTAGTACTCACGTTTGAGTCAAACATAATGCTTTAAATATGAATGAAGGGAGGATCATCTACACGTGAGCATAGTGTATTATGATATCATATACAAATCCTTACCGTTATCTTTTAAAGGGGACCTATCATGCAAAATGCACTTTGTGATGTCTTCTCTACATCATGTGTCCCCGGTGTGTCGGGGAACTCACGCAGCGTCAGAAAATAAAACCCTCTCTTTTCCTCCGTACCCAAATCTCTAAAAACGGGGGAACAACGGAGCTGATCCAGATTTGCGTCTGATATGACGTAATATCTGAAATGTGGACCCACGGCCCAATCAGAAAGTTGCTATCAGAAACAATGCCCGACTGTTTTGGACGTAATATGGTCGGTGTTTACATTAGCGTCGCTAACACTCAGTGCTAACCTGTGCTGGAGAGCATGTGTGTGAAGAAACAGGAAATAAAAAGGAACTCACCTTGTGGTATAACCGGCAAGAGAGAAAGCCTTTGAGCTACAGACTGTTTCAGAGAGAATCCTTGATAATCCATGATATGGCGTATTTAGTCTAGACAGTAGCTGCCGGGTCCCGCATGAGCTCAGCCCCCTCCTCTTTCTATTAAAAAAAATTTGAGCATGAGTATTTTGAGCAAAATACTTCACAGACATGTTTTTCATATATTTTTATATATCTGAGACCTATGCTATTGCCTAAAAATTGCATGATAGGTGTCCTTTAACATTATTGTGTTATATTTCAATCTTATTTTTAAATACCAAGTATGAATCTGTTGCAGTATTGCATATTTAGTATTTTAATTGTTAGGATCTCCCATTTATTTATACTAACATATTATGTATTTTGATCATCTTAAAATAACTTCATACTATCAAGGTTTCCTATATGCTGACAAAAGCATGCAACAAAATGGAAATGACCAAAATAAAAGCAAAATGGTTTTATCCCATTTGGACCTTGATGTCAGGAAATGAGCTCCAATTACTAACTCATCACTTCCGTGCAAACACACATCCTGTAAAGCTGCTAATGCCTCGCTTACTCTTCACATTAGCATCTCTCCTCTGTCTCCACCCGTCTAAGGATCGGAGAGTCTTTCCTGTCCAGATGACTTGTTGTTTAGGATTCCAGATGTTGCACACTGACAGCACAACATTATTATTTTAGTTCACACCTTAGAGGCTGAATCTCTGCTTGGTTGAATATATACTTTGGAAGCATATTTGTGATTCACCTCCACACACATGCGCGCAAATAACCTTAAACCACTCTTTGATTAAAGGGGAATTTTAATGACTTCAACTCTGCTGTGATTTCCCAGGAGACACTTGTGAATGATTATTGTTTTTTTAGATAAAATTCGGCTTTTTTCTTTTGTAAGTCTTTTACTTTTAATTTTAAAATGGCCTGTATGGAAAGTAACCTCCAAAGAAAGGCAATTATTTCTGCTTTGCATTTGATATTACCATATACATCTGGGCAGATATCTACATTCCCTGCTTTCTGTAGTTCTGTATCTTCTCCTTATTGACCATCCCTTTGCTATTCCTTCTCCAGAACCCTATTTCCTTCTGTCAGCCACGTCCAGTAATGTTTATTTTTACTGTGTGCATTAGGTCGAGTGCATTGTCCTCCTCATGACCATCGACCAATGTAACATTAGCTTGTGCGGGGAAATTAGTGACGCTAATGCAGCATCGGAAGAGGAAGCAGAGCACTACTCTACAACCCTGTTTACACTAATTCATTTAGGTTTGCACCTGGTCTATCTTACCAGGTCCAGATAATGGACAATGTGCTGTGTAATGCTGAACATCTCCATGAAGGCTTTTAAGCAATGTAGAACTACTTTGAAGTTGAACATTTCCCATAAATGTTGGCATTACCAAGTAAAATCTAAGCTTTAATGTAAGCTGGATTCAAATTAGCTTCTTTCGTAGTTTATTTTAAAGGTGTTGAGGAGTAAAAAGTACAATATGTACCTCTGAAAACAAGTAAAATACAATTATAAGGGTGCATAAAATGGAAATAATCAAGTAAAAACCACAAAATTGTATTTGAGTACAGTACTTGATTATATACATATAACCAATGGTTATTGCTTTCATCTATTATTATACCAGTACAAATAAGTTGGACTTATTGTTAGAACATATTCCCAAATCACAGCATTATCAGAATGAATAACTCCGGTGAAATAAACCATGAAAAGTATCCCATAATGCCTGTCTAACTATTAGAAAAGGCCTCCACTAACACACTTTCACAAAGTGTACATAAGCACGAAGAAGCTCTGATGAATGTCTGTCGGTGGAATTTCCCTCTGACGGAGCGACATTGACAGCACGCTCTCTGTCCTTGTCTGTCAGAGTGTGTGTGAGCATTAATGATGAATAGCTCATTGATGGCGTATGAGACTGTGACAAACAGGACATTGATCATCTGGTCTGAAACACTCACTGAAACGCTCTCCAAACACCAGCGGCTGTGTGACCTAATTGCCTCGCAGTCACTTCTGATAAAGACATGCAAGCAGTCAAGGGGAAAATTATAGAGGACGGACACTTGAAAAGGGCACGAGGACAAGGGTTCTGTTATATGGCCATCATCATTAAGGCAGATGAGCAAGAGAAGAGGAACAAAAGAAGAGATATGGTGACAAAAAGTTAAGAGAAATTCCAAAAAAAGGGGAAATCCTTTTTATGATGGCTCATTTAATTAACTAACACTTTTATCCTAAGCGACTTACAATAAGTACTTTCCCTTCAATAAGCCAAACCACAGTAAGTGCTGGTTCATTAGTTTTGAATGAGCTTAAAATTAAGAAACAAAAACAAAACGTGTGTTAGTTATAACGGCCAAGATGCAGACTGTACACTAGATCAATACCACATTGTTTCTATTCAGAAGTACTCAGATCTTGTACTTAAGTAAAAGTAGTACCAGAATGAAGGAATACTTTATTACAAGTACACAAGTGTTAGCATCTAAATATACTTAAAGTATCAAAAGTACTCATTATGCAGATTAGTCAATTTTAGAATAATATTTATGATATGTTTTGATTATAGTTATTGATGCATTAAAGTGTTATCAAAGCTGGTAAAGGTGCAGCTAGTTATAAAGACTTTGTATACTGAGGGTAGATTGTTAGAGATGTCCCGATCCGATCACGTGATCGGGGATCGGAGCCGATCACGTGATTTTCAAAAGATCGGAATCGGGAGAAAAAAATCGGGGATCAGGATTTCTTTTTTAAAATTATTTTATTTAATGTTACAAAACAAAAATGACCATGTTCACGTCTTAAAGTCATCCTGAGGCCTTAGTTTTCGTTTCAAATACACAACATCATGTATGTGTTGCTTCTTTTGGGCTCTCTCAAATCTGGCAACAGAGTGGGCGCAGTGTCTAATAGTAGCAGTAAGCTAACGAGAGCCTACGTTCAGCTGGTGACTCGGGAGTCGGGACAGAGAAAATGTCAGGAGTTTGGAAGTATTATAAAATTGAAAGCGAAGGCAGTGTAACAGCCAGATGCAATGTTTGCAAGGCGGAGACTTTTAAAAGGAAAGAGAAACTGCCCTAGAACAGTGAAAAGGCCAACACAATAACAGCCAAGATAGCTGAATTCATCGCGTTGGATGACCAGCCGTTATCTGTTACCTTTGTTTTCTCTTAATGCATTGCATAAAGATCGGATCGGGAAAAATCGGTATCGGCAGATTGTCAAAATCAAATGATCGGAATCGGATCGGGAGCAAAAAAAGGTGATCGGGACATCCCTATAGCTTGTGACTAACTAAAGCCTTATTTAAGTGTGGATTATATTTCACATCATTAATCAAGATCTGCAAGGTAACTAAAGATATTAAATAAATGTAGTGGAGTAAAAATACAAGATTTACCTCCAAATTGTAGTGGAGTGGAAGTACGAAGTAGCAAACAAAATAACATTTGCGAGTAAACTACAAGTATCTAAAAATTGTACTTAAATTCAGATTGGATCCTAAATATAAAATATGCTTGGGTAAAAGATAATAAAATCATCAATATAAGTTCCTGTCTTCCCACTTAAAAATATTGCTGATAATACTACGCTTCCTGTAGACGACCCCAATGTGTCCGCTCACCAAAATAAGATCCAACTTATTATATAAACCTTGGCTTTTGCAACAATGTAAATGAAAAAGAATCATGTTGGAATGAGACAGATCAACAGATAGTAGAGTCATTGCAGGAGATCAACTGCCTGGTTTCAAGCAGAATGTGGAAACAGGAGAGATGGAAGAGAAGGACACAGACACTCAGAGGATGGCAGCTGGACCACTTCTTTGAAGCACTTGAAAAAAAAGAGGATGGAGGAAGAGAGGAGGCCTGCAGACGGTCATGGAGGCACTTAAGAGAGGATGGAAGGAAAAAAGAGATCAAAACGGCCTACTAATGAAAAGAGTTGATTGAATTTGTATTGCATACAACTTATGATGAAAGCTGAACAAGTCCACTTTCTAGGAATTAACAAGAGTTCTCATTCCTGAAAGAATAAAAAAAGATGTGGATAGATGATGGTGACAGTATAAGAGAGAAGATGGGAGCAGGATGGGGAGATCAGAGAGGCGATAGTACATAACAAACCTCTCCAAAGTGAATAGGAGAAATTACCTTGTTTCCCTTAAGTGGCTTGAAAGCCAGGATGAGAGACACAAAGTCTATCTGTTTATGCTCAGATACAGATAAAGAAGATGGGAAGAGAGAAAGACACACACAAGGATTTGTCTTCTTAGAATTAGAGAAATAGAGAGAAGGTAGAAAAGGGAAGTGGGATGAGGAAGAGTGGGCAAATGAATGTGAAACTAGTGAGAGGGGGAAGAGAAAGTGTGTCTGTGCAGAGGAAGGAAATGAGATGTGGTTGAGGGAGATCTTTGGACGGTAGAGACGGATTAACTGATGTTGTAGATAGCACAGGGTTAGATTCATGTCTTTGCCCGTTACGATTTAAACTAACCTCAGGCAAATGGAACACATTAGAAGTGACTTTAATTGCTCCCACACTGAGAGCTGGCTACTTGGAATTCTCTGAAGCTAAGGCACAGAAGTGAAAACAGATAGCATATTTTTAGCAACACCCTCTCTTGCTCTTTCTTCAAGCAAACATCTGTTGTTCTGGAAGTAACTGTATTAGAGGAATGACTGAAACACCTCCTTTGATCTGCAAAACATGTATCTGTAAACCACAACCACAGGAATACTCCACCATAACGTTATGAATCTCCATTAAATCTAGTCATGACCTTTTAACAAATTGGGCTTCAAACTGTTTAAAATCTAAAATGAACACATGACGGACAAACACGATTTTAGGAAGAGTATTATCTGTGCGTGATGCGGAGCACATCTCTCAGTGTGGGAGTAATATATTATGTTCCACATCCCGGTGTGAAGAGTGATGCCAGTCTCCATCTGTACCACCACCTGCTGCCCTGCTAACGTCACACAGAGGTGTGAACAGCCTGACCTTGGCAGCATGTGTGTGGCCAGATCCAAAGCATGCACTCCTATAACTCATGCACCTTTTATATGAAACTATATTTTAGATCTAGAGTTTTTTCTCCTTCCTTCTGCATTCTTGCTGTTGCATTTACGAGTGTTTCCTGTATGTGTGTGTGTTTTGCAGTAGCTGTGGTTGGGTGTGTGTGTCAGCAGGTCTGGGTGGGGTTTCCTCCCGTTCTCCCGCCACACACTAAACTCAACTAGCTGACTATGATGGAAAACAAACTGAGAGAAAGTCAAAGAGAGGGAGACCACGGATTGAATGACTCCAGGGGGGTATACTGCGAAGCAGGATTTTCGCTTAGCCGGCTAAATTCAGGGAAAACTCCGGCTTTCCGGTCATCCGAAGCTGGTTCTCTTTTTAGCAGGCTAGATCTCCATGGTAATATATGCTAAGCAGCTAACCTGGTCGGGACCAGGTTAGGTTGCAGGCTAAGAGCTCAACTCAGTGAAAGCACCGCCTGCTGACCAATCAGAGCTCAGTGTGCGGAGTTTAAAGCGATCAAGTCATATTACAGGAGAAAGGAAATACAGAAAAACTGCTGTCGCAGGAAAGACGGCCGGCAAAAATCACCGACTGTGTGAACGTGAACATTAATAGAATATCACCTCCCATCTTCAGAGCAATCTGACTATTATAACATTAGCGTTAAGAAAGCTTACTTAAATATCGGCCACAACATAAGTAACCGGATCAGAGTACATTAAGTACAGTCCGCGGCATATCACTTCATAATGTATCACATATCTCCTTATCTGAGTCAGCTGAGCCGTATCTGGCCGTGCAACACTCACAGCGTCACATACTGTATGCAGAAGTATTATTTTAAGCAACACATAAGTTGACGAAACACTCGAGACAAATGTAATGAAAGTCAGATCGTGTTTTAGATGGGGCAGTGATATCATAAACCTGTTGATGTAGCCTACGCATTCAAACACTTTTTCTTTTACCAGCTGTATTCACCTTGCAGGTGCAGCTATGTGGCTTTGATCCTGGATAAAGTGTTTAAGTCATGGATGTTTAAAGTTTAACTTCTTCATTTTTGACTAGTATTAAAGTTCACTTTTCATTCAGGAAGTATGACGCTGCGCTGTCAGTGCGCTTCTCCATGTTTGTGATTGGTCGAATGCTCCAGATACCACCCCTTTTATGTGAACGCGCACCTAACTAGATAGGACACGGCTGGCTTGAGCGATCCACTTGATAACCAGCGTCGTAGGACAGTTTAGCGAGAGCGCGTATGTTTTGGATTAGGCCAACCGGCTAACTCAAACATATCCAGGTTAGGTTGAACCAGGTTCGCAGTATAGGCCCCAGGTGTGTGGTTGAAGAAAAAGTGTTGGAAAGTCGTGTTTTTACACACAACCAATTACACAAAAATGTAGGAATGGTGTTTATTAACATAGGAGTTGGGTTTACACTTCACAGGATTGATGTACTGAGCATCTCTGAAATACCATCAATAATATCATCCAGTTACTCCCAAGTCATGATAACATTTTAAACTTTTTAAACTAATTGAAATGTTTACATTTACTGAGACTGCAGCTACAGATCAATGGCATACAACCAGAGACTGTCGACGTGTACGAATAATAATACAACCTCAGAATTTAAGAATAAAAACACTTGAACTGTATTCAACTCTGACAACGGCCGCCTCATTTCAATTTCAGAGAGTACACTTTTTTTAAATTAAGAAAAAGTCTAGACTTGTCCCCTGCTAATTTACATTTAAAGTTATTTGAATAGCCAACATCAACAGTAGTAATTATTACACTACGTATAAGCTGTTGCATTGTTCAGACACTTCACTATTGTTTTAAGACATAGTTTAAGAATGAGGAAACTACTTAAAAGGAATCGTTTTGACTTTTACTGGTGGAGAATAACATTTTCATTACATATGTTTCTCGCTAGCAAAACATTTTTGACAAGCTAAAGTAGCTATGTCACACGCACAATTCTATTTTAAGTCCAGTGTATGACTCTATTCATCTTGATTTTGAAAGCCGAGCAGATTAAGACTTTAGTTATTAAAACCAAAGTTGCCTGCGCTCCCTCTGCAGAAGCATCTTTGAAGAAGTTCCAAGGTTACTGCTCTGTAACTCCCTGGGGAGTGAAGGGAGAGGAGAAGCTTCCTCTGGGGAACTGATGAAGTCTCTCTTTTTTATTGTAATGTACTTCAAGAAATAAGGCTGCTTCTGAGACTTGTCTCACCCTTTTATAAGTCTTGGCTAAGGGCCAGTGAATTATAATGCTTCTCTCAAGTGAGAGTAAATGTTTGGAAGTCATTATTCCTGCGACTCAAAATGGATTTACGGGATGAACGCTGATCCAAGTGCAACTGTGTGGGGTGTGGGAATGGCTTAAGTGTTCTGCAGGAGGCAAATAGGGAGGGAAAACCCTTCTGAATACATGCATATTCAAGGTGGCAGTGACAAAGATAGAGACAGGCATCAGTGCTGCAGGCAGTAACAGCTAACATGATTACACAAAACACCCGCCAACCTGGCAACATGTATACATTGTGATCTGTGTGTGTAGACGGAAAGCAGGCTCCCCTCAGTGTGTATGTATAGTTTCGTCATTTTCTTCTTTGTGACAATGACATGCTGAACTAATATCACCGTTTGAGGCCGATAAACATAACTTCATTCATGTGGAAGTGAATCATTCAGAGATTGTGCCCACCTAAAGAGCAAAAAAAGCATTTGAAAGTAGCATTTCACTCGATGGAGTTTGAATCTAAGCAGACCCATTTCTAAAAACAAACAGCATTTTGAAGTAGATTACAATACATCTATGTTAATTCATCATGCTATGTGGTAAAACAAGAGAGATAAGGTGAAAGCAGAGGAAATGGGATACTTCACAGAAGAAGAAGCGAGGGAGGAAGACAAAACATCGCTAAGAATTTCTCCTCCTAAGAAGAGACGTAGATTAAGAGCAAAGGGAGGCGGAGGAGAGGTAATTAAGTTGCTGGAGAGAGAAAAGAAGGAAAGAGGAAGAACGTCTTCTCATCCCTCTGTTACACTTTGATGGAGCAAGGCAGATCCGGTGGAGCGGAGAATGATGAGAAGTGAAATGGTAGGAGGAAATGATGATAAACATTTGTACTCAACACACCAACATGCTTTCTCTCTCTGTTCCACACACTTCTTCTCTTAGTCTTAACCACAACTGTCATCCATCCCTTGTAAGCTACTTATCTCTCCGAACAAACTGGAAGGACAGATATGAGAAGAAAAGAGAAATCTGGAGGGGGGAACGCTGAGCCAGGGCTCTGGGCAGTTTGAGAAAAGGAAGAGAGAGATAGATTGCACAAAGTGGGAGAGGATTAGCGGAGATATAATAAACTGTAATCCTTTTCTTTTGAGAGATGGATCCAAGGATCTCTGATTGGGTGTCAGTTTGAAAGAGCTATCTGTCCGAGATATGCTTTTAGACTGCTTCTACCTTTAGCCTTGAGCAAAATCGCTCTCAAGATGAGCTCTTTCTTCTCCCAGTAATGTGTCTTGGTGTGAATTTAATTCTACATTTAATTACAAACTCATACATTCTGGTATTCTTACCTGTGCTTTTAAATTTGGATTTAAAGTAGTTTTGAAAAATCTGTCACGCTGTCTCTTTAAAGATATCAAAAAAAGATGTCCTCTCCTTAAACCGTCCCAGAACAGACTTATTTCAGCCCTCTGTAACAAGGTGTCAGATCTCAGGTGTCTCTCCACAGATAAGCTCAGGAGGTGGATATTGGCTTTTTTCGCTTCCAGTAGATACATGGACTTCTATACTGAAACTGGCTGATTCAACCTCTCTATGTGCACGTCACTGCTTAATTCAGTTCAAAGTGGTACATAGAGCTCATATTTCAAAACTCAAACATCCCAAATGTATCCTGATGTTAGTCCAAACTGTGATACATGCCAAACTGCTGAAGCCTCTCTCATTCATATGTACTGGTCCTGCCCTCGCCTCAGTATGTACTGGACAGAGATCTTTCAAACTTTATCCTAGGTGTTCAGTACTGAACTGATTCCAAATCCTCTGGCTGCCATATTTGGGGTTATAAGAAAGGAGATGTATTTAACTGCAGAACGGCGGCGATCTCTGTCCTTTGCTCTCCTCCTAGCTCGTCGAGCCATCCTGCTTAAGTGGAGGGACAGTGTCCCGCCCACTCACTCACAATGGTTGACAGACCTTATGCCCTGCATGAAACTTGAAAAGATCAGATATTCACTTTTATATTAAAACTGGACTTTTCAGGAAGCCTGGGAACCTTTTATTAATACATTCCACACACTATAAAACCATCTGCTATTGGTATAGCCTATCTGCAGCATATGTATGTATGAGTGTGTATACAGCAGATTTGTATGAGTATAGGTATTTGCTGCATGTTTGTGCATATGTATTACACGCATATACAGTGGGGCAAAAAAGTATGTAGTCAGCCACCAATTGTGCAAGTTCTCCCACTTAAAAAGATGAGAGAGGCCTGTAATTTTCACCCTAGGTACACTTCAACTATGAGAGACAAAATGAGAAAAAGAAAAAAAAAAATCCAGAAAATCACATCGTCTGATTTTTAAAGAATTTATTTGCAAATTATGGTGGAAAATAAATATTTGGTCAATAACAAAAGTTCATCTCAATACTTTGTTATATACCCTTTGTTGGCAATAACAGAGGTCAAACGTTTTCTGTAAGTCTTCACAAGGTTTTCACACACTGTTGCTGCTATTTTGGCCCATTCTTCCAAGGAGATCTCCTCTAGAGCATGATGTTTTGGGGCTGTCGCTGGGCAACACAGACTTTCAACTCCCTCCAAAGATTTTCTATGGGGTTGAGATCTGGAGACTGGCTAGGCCACTCCAGGACCTTGAAATGCTTCTTACGAAGCCACTCCTTCGTTGCCCAGGCGGTGTGTTTGGGATCATTGTCATGCTGAAAGACCCAGCCACGTTTCATCTTCAATGCCCTTGCTGATGGAAGGAGGTTGTCACTCAAAATCTCACGATACATGGCCCCATTCATTCGTTCCTTTGCCCGGATCAGTCGTCCTGGTCCCTTTGCAGAAAAACAGCCCCAAATCATGATGTTTCCACCCCCATGTTTCACAGTCGGTATGGTGTTCTTTGGATGCAACTCAGCATTCTTTCTCCTCCAAACACGTCTAGTTGAGTTTTTACCAAAAAGTTCTATTTCGGTTTCATCTGACCATATGACATTCTCCCAATCCTCTTCTGGATCATCTAAATGCTCTCTAGCAAACTTCAGACGGGCCTGGACATGTACTGGCTTAAGCAGGGGGACACGTCTGGCACTGCAGGATTTGAGTCCCTGGCGGCGTAGTGTGTTACTGATGGTAGCCTTTGTTACTTTGGTCCCAGCTCTCTGCAGGTCATTGACTAGGTCCCTCCGTGTGGTTCTGGGATTTTTGCTCACCGTTCTTGTGATCATTTTGACCCCACGGGGTGAGATCTTGCGTGGAGCCCCAGATCGAGGGAGATTATCAGTGGGCTTGTATGTCTTCCATTTTCTAATAATTGCTCCCACAGTTGATTTCTTCACACCAAGCTGCTTACCTATTGCAGATTCAGTCTTCCCAGCCTGGCAGGTCTACAATTTAGTTTCTGGTGTCCTTTGACAGCTCTTTGGTCTTGGCCATAGTGGAGTTTGGAGTGTGACTGTTTGAGGTTGTGGACAGGTGTCTTTTATACTGATAACGAGTTCAAAGAGGTGCCATTAATACAGTTAACAAGTGGAGGACAGAGTAGGCTCTTAAAGAAGAAGTTACAGGTCTGTGAGACCCAGAAATCTTGTTTGTTTGTAGGTGACCAAATACTTATTTTACCGAGGAATTTACCAATTAATTCATTACAAATCCTACAATGTGATTTCCTGGATTCTTTCCCCCGATTCTGTCATTCATCTAACAATGTTCCTGATAAATAATCTTGTGTTTGAGACTCACTGACAGTGAATGTACGGGATTACGGGTCGTTGTTATTGTTTGTTTATGTTCTTTGTAATAATGTGTTCTCTTTGTACATACAATCAGAACAGACCACTGTCTCATTTGTATGCATATATTTTGCTTTCCATCTCTAAATGACAAACACTGTTTATGCATTGTCGAAACACAATACAAATATTTTTTATCAGAAAGATATGAAAGATTTTTCAAAAGGTTTTGTAATATTGTTGCAAAATTAGAGCTACTCTGGTAATTATATTACAAAAAGACTGATGTACCATTTACATTAGGAGGACCTAATTCAAAGCCTATTCAAATCTAAATATATCAACAGAAAGATATACAAGTTATGTAACACCCGTCCGTATGGACATTATAGCTAAAAAATAAACTTTTTAAAATAAATTCCTTAAATTGAATGTAATGTAATAATTTGCATGTGCAGTCACATATTCTGAACATATGAACATATTGCAGTTCAGGTTCATCTTGAAAATGAATCAAAGCAATCAAACATTACAAATACAAATTGAATGCAGTATTTTCAAAATCTACCTGTAAATGTTTCAATAATTAAAATTCGATATGAAATATTAGACATTATGGAAAGGAAGCTTCTGTAATGTTGATATAGTTTGCAAATGTAAAATAGACTGAACATCATCTTTTTTTATCACAGATTTAAGACATTGCAGTTTAAATATGATGCATGTAAATAGAGGGGATGTAGCTCAGTTGTAGAGTGCATGCTTCGCATGTATGAGCTCCTGGGTTCAATACCCAGCATCTCCATATTTATTCATGAAGTGAGAGTGTACTGGGGAAGCAAGTCATTCGTGTTTAAGACAAACAGTAATATTTGGGTTCATTGGAAATATGGTGGTTGCGTTCAGTATATTCTCAGCTGTGAACCTCTTGAAGGAGCAGTCGGCTGTGTTTGTGTATGTATTAGGAAATAATGTTTACCTCAGAGCTAAAGTAAAAGCAATAAAGGAGTTCATTGATGTGAGACGGGCGGGTGGATTGATAGAGGACAGATCATGACGGAATAATACACAACCTTCAAAGGCAATCTCTAAAAACGCTCTGTGGTGTTTGAATAGAAAAACGTCTGTCACTTGAAACCTGGATTTGGGGATTAACTGTACGTAGATGGAATGACTGTGCTGTTGTCAGATTGAGAAGCCTTTGCAAACTGAGTATTTGAATGAAATAAAAGCTTTGAGAAAGCTGAGAAGTGATGTGAAAAAGAAAAAGACATTCAACAGTTTGAATGAATATTTGTCAAAATATGATGATGAGCAAACAGATTTAGAAAGCTGTTTGAAAGGATTAACAGGGAGTTTTTAGAAGCATCCGTCACATAGATTTTCATAAAACTGCACCTTATTATAAAGCATGAGAAAAAATGGATTACACAACAATTACAGAATAATACTTATTTGCATTCAGATTTTAATAATATGCAGAAAAGCAAGGAAAATAAATAAAGACTGTGGCACACACAAGGTATGCACATTCAGATACCCTGATACTGATGTAGCTCTCAGCATCTCACACGGAACAAATACAGACAGATTAAAAGTCCTTATAAGAGGGGATGTAGTTCAGTGGTAGAGCGCATGCTTCGCATGTAAGAGGTCCTGGGTTCAATCCCCAGCATCTCCATCTGACATGCGTTATGCTTATATAAAACACACACAGAGCATCTTTAGAGCAGAGGCCTGTACTACGAAGCTGGTTCAACCTAACCTGGATATGTTTGAGTTAGCCGGTTGGCCTAATCCAAAACATACACGCTCTCGCTAAACTGTACTACGACGCTGGTTATCAAGTGGATCGCTCAAGCCAGCCGTGTCCTATCTAGTTAGGTGCGCGTTCACATGAAAGGGGTGGTATCTGGAGAATTCGACCAATCACAAACATGGACAAGCGTACTGACAGCGCAGCGTCATACTTCCTGAATGAAAAGTCAACTATAATATTAGACATATGAAGAAGTTAAACTTTAAACATCCATGACTTAAACACTGTATCCAGGATAAAAGCCACAGAGCTGCACCTGCAAGGTGAATACAGCTGGTAAAAGAAAAAGTGTTTGAATGCGTACATTAACAGGTTTATGATATCACTGCCCCATCTAAAACACGATCTGACTTCAATTACATTTGTCTCGAGTGTTTTGTCAACTTCATGTGTTGCTTAAAATAATACTTCTGCATACAGTATGTGTCACTGTGAGTGTTGCATGGCCAGATACGGCTCAGCTGACTCAGATAAGGAAATATGATACATTATGAAGTGATATGCCGCGGACTGTACTTAATGTACTCTGATCCGGTTACTTATGTTGTGGCAGATATTTAAGTAAGCTTTCTTAACGCTAATGTTATAATAGTCAGATTGCTCTGAAGATGGAGGTGATATTCTATTAATGTTCACGTTCACACAGTCGGTGATTTTTGCCGGCCGTCTTTCCTGCAACGGCAGCTTTTCTGTATTTCCTTTCTCCTGTAATATGACTTGATCGCTTTAAACTCCGCACACTGAGCAGAAACCCAGAGTTTACCCTGAAGTTAGCCGGCTAAGTGAAAATCCTGCTTCGTAGTACAGGCCTCTGCTGTGACCTTGCAGAACAGAAGACAACACAACAATAGCACCTCCACTTCTTGCTGCATAGAGTTCAGAAGACACAGTGGTTACCTGTAACTAACTAGAAAATGGCACAACCTTCCCTCCCATCAAAGAATATTTGAAACTTCCCAATTGTCTTTCCAACTCTCAACAATTAACGTAGCGGCTCATCACAGCTTTTCTTCTAAACATTGACACCTGGGGGATGTAGCTCAGTGGTAGAGTGCATGCTTCGCATGTATGAGGTCCTGGGTTCAATCCCCAGTATCTCCACTTCTTGTAAATAGCATAAGAAACAACAAATCATGTCTCAACATACAAGGCTTTTCTACGAGCACTTCAGACAAAAAACAAGATAGCGAGTCTGACATGTTGTGACAGTTGCCTAACAGCATAACTGTTTCCATGCTTGTTAGCACTGTCGGTCAATGTTTCCTTAACCTCCTCTGTCATATAGTGCTCTACTGGGAAGATGCATGTAAAACATGCATCTTGTCTAAACGTATTGGTGACTTGTATCATTTATAGTTGATGGGATCGCTGGTATTCAGAGGGGATGTAGCTCAGTGGTAGAGTGCATGCTTTGCATGCATGAGGTCCTGGATTCAATCCCCAGCATCTCCATCTGATATGCTTGTGCTTATATAAAACACACACAGGGCATCTTTAGACCAGAGGCCTATACTACGAAGCCGGTTCAACCTAACCTGGATATGTTTGAGTTACCCGGCTCATCTAATCCAAAACAGACACACTCTCGCTAAACTGTCCTACGACGCTGGTTATCAACTCGTTAACTCAAGCCAGTTTTGTCCTATCTAGTTAGGTGCGCGTTCACATGAAAGGGGTGGTATCTGGAGCATTCGACCAATCACAAACATGGACAAGCGTACTGACAGCGCAGCGTCATACTTCCTCAATGAAAAGTCAACTATAATATTAGACATATGAAGAAGTTAAACTTTAAACATCCATGACTTAAACACTGTATCCAGGATAAAAGTCACAGAGCTGCACCTGCAAGGTGAATACAGCTGGTAAAAGAAAAAGTGTTCTGAATGCGTACATTAACAGGTTTATGATATCACTGCCCCGTCTAAAACACGATCTGACTTTAATTACATTTGACTCGAGTGTTTCGTCAACTTAATATGTTGCTTAAAATAATACTTCTTAAACGTATTGGTGACTTGTATCATTTATAGTTGATGGGATCGCTAGTATCCAGAGGGGATGTAGCTCAGTGGTAGAGTGCATGCTACGCATGTATGAGGTCCTGGGTTCAATCCCCAGCATCTCCAGGCCTGACTTTAAAATAGTTTAGGTTATAAAATAATTCCTGTATTTCCTGTGATATATGGAAACAAGCTGTTTATAAAAACCTGTTAGAACATTCCTGAGTGTCATACTAGCTGTCAAGCCAATACTGTTTTAACAATTGGGTTGTATTCATTCAAAATATATTTCACACACGTTGTGTTTGAGCTGCTTTGATTAGCCAAACAGAACACGACACTTCAAGGTAATCTCTACATTGTAACCTCTAGTAGCCCTATGTAAACAAAGGCATTTGCCAACAAAGGCACTGAAATAGGATTACTGCATGTTAGAAAACATCCATGTAAGCAGTCAAACATGTTAAAGAATATGTTAGACAAAGGACGTACACACACTTGTGTGGCTTTAAGGATAAATGCAATGCACTCAGTAATTTGTTGATGACTAACAGAAGCTATACTTTGCTCATTATGATCAGAGATAAAAAAAAAAGAGACAGTTACCAGTATCATTAATACAATATCAAATGGTGACATTTTCTGTGGAGAAATGGTGTCACATTGGAATGCAGGAGTTCAAAGCACTGTGACATGAAGCGCTGGTGGCTTTCAAGCCTACAGCATCCCAGTATTTACCATATCAAGATACTTTAGATATGGAAAGATGAACTACTCAACATCGGTATGGAGATTTGTCTCAGAGGGAAATGTCTATTTCTGATGATGGAACAACTTTATAGGAGTGGAATCATTCACATGCGAACCCCTCCTGTGATTCACTGACATTCACACTATTTATAGAATCCGAGATGTGCAGTTTTCAACAAGGCTGCATTTATTAAAGCAGCCTGTTTCTGATCACAGCTGAGTCACTGCAGCTCTGCAATATGTAAAGAAGTCATTGTGTGAAATATGCCGTCTTGACTAGTGTACATGCAGACACCATATCATTTTGAGAAGAGCTTAGATGCATTCTGCAATATGACTGTACTATATTGTTACATAAAGACTTTGACAGACCATAGATCTGCTGTAAATATCATATTTTACATGTTCTATACAGGGGATGTAGCTCAGTGGTAGAGCGCGTGCTTCGCATGTATGAGGTCCTGGGTTCAATCCCCAGCATCTCCATTTGGTTAAAAACAGGTAAAGTACAGTAGATAGGAAAGTACAGGCAAATGCAACAAAGTCTCTCTGTAACTCTTGACTTCAGGAAGACATTTGCAATTAGTTTCATAATGTGACAGTCAATCTGGGGCCTGCCCCTTTAAACTAAGACACAACCACTAACAACTGTAAAATGGTTACTTCATTCAAATCCTGTTAATCTCATGTAGGTGATAGGTGTATATGTATCAAAGTGCTGCAAAAAAGGGAAAGCTGGCATCTTTTCCCTGAAAAAGTAAAGACATAGAGATTAGTGGACTTTAGGGAGCCTCTTAACTTCTGGAGAAATGATCATGTCAAGGTTATCCTGTGTTTTCCGTACATTTTGTTGTGGTTCAAGCAGGCTCTAGGATACAGAGAGAGAAAGAGAAGCAGCTCAGGGGAGAAAGGCCAGGTGTTCATCGAGACAGTCATTTATCACTGTAGCTGCACCAGACAGTGCTCGTGAGCATGCATGTGCACGTGCAAAGACTGTCCGTCACAGTGTGTGTTCTCTAGTGCGTACGATGACTTTGCAAAAAATAAACTGATGATTCTATTTCGAGAGTTAATAAAAGCTTAGTCTGGTTTACTTGCGTCAATGTGAATACAACGTGTGCTTGTGTGAGGCCAAATGGAGAACATTATCCAGAAGCTGCATTGTTGTGTGATGCTTGTTTGGAAAATGACATTGAACAGGACCTTCCTTTGGCACGCAGTATAAAGTTAATATCAGATATATCATTTGTCTCTCATTGTCACTATCGTGTTCAGGAAGGTTCTAAACACTTCACTGATGAACCACAGAATCACATGGAAAACTTGCTGTGTCACCTCTCCCGCTGTATCCGCTTGACAACCTTTGACTTTCACAATCTTTCTGGCAGTTTGGGAACAGACTCTGCTGGAGATACAGCACAGATGGGGCAATATTTCACCACACGCAGTCTGGCAACTAAAATGATATTTGGGTTGATGCCAGCACTACCGTCACCCACCCCATAATGCAACCTGCCAGAGGCTAGATCTGCACATCTACTGATAGTGTTATCATCGTGTGTCTGTCACTAAGCTTCCTATTTATCGATCTGATTCTCTCCACTCTGCCCTTTTGCAGCATTTCTTTGTATTTCTTTGTCTCTCTCTTTTCAAAGGCAGGCGTAGTTCCCTCTGCCCTTCTCTGTTCTGCCTTCACCTCTACCTTGTCATTGAGGTCTGACCATTTTATAAAACAACGACTGTTAATTAATTGCATCAACAGAATGCAGACACTAAATACAGCGAAGACTGACAACAAACACCCCCTCAGTAACAACCTTGTTTTGACTTATCCATCTAACATCCCTTTTTGGCCAGCCAACTTTATTCTTAAAATGCTATTTTGCATAATTTCCTCCACAAACTCTAACCTCGATTTCATCATGGGGAATAAGAAAAGAAAAACTCTTTAGCACCGTTTAGTGCGAACCAGCCGCATCCCTGGGGAATGCTCATCTAACAAAGAAGCTAGTTACTTATAGACCTTACGTTTTGTCTGCAACGGTTGATATCCGTCTGGCTCTTATGACACAGTATCCTACAGTATGTGTCTACCATGTGGAGGAATGCAGTTACAACTACTAGTTATGTAGAAAGTGGACATAAACAGACAGGAAATGCAGGGAGGGAGAGGACTATGACATGCAACAGCCATGAGAAATTATGCTACTCAAGACATTTGAGTTATTTGGGGTTATCCAATATTGTCAGATTTTAGTATAATGTATAAAACTTAAGAGCTGAAACCACAAGGCATTTACATGTTTTACTATGAATCCGAACAATGGGAATAAAGTGCTTTTGCTGCTGTCTCTTCCTAAGGATCCAAAGCATCCAGTGTGGGACAACTTGTCCGATGTTCTTCAGTCAACAACTTGACTGTGAGAAGGAAAACCAAAACCACCAGTGCCATAATCATCTCTGTCTCTCTCTGCTCTGTGACCCATTTCTCCATGTCCCTGCTGCTCGAATGTACAACTACATATCAGGCCAGGGATTCAAAGAAACCCTGGCGGAAATTCAACAAAAACAGGATGCTTATCAAGGCGGTGGCTCTTAAGACACTCACACACATGTTTGTGCTTTAATACCCTAACCCTAACCATCACAACTGCATGTGTGGACAACTGTATAGCCATTACCTGAAAGAGCTGTATTTGAGAATGGAAGTGTCCGCATTTTTAGACAAATTCAGGCAATGGCAGGAGACTCAGTTTTTCACGCCCTACTCAAGCACCACCCCCCTCGTCTAAATCAAACTAAGTATTTTCAGTAAGTGAGACCACTTCTGACAGACTGATCTCCTGTTGTGTGCTACTTGTATGAAAGGGAAACTCCAGACAATGTGCGGACCTGCTTCTCCGGATATAAGGAGTTCATATGAGGAAATAGCTTAAGATCCAACCTTAACCTGTCAAACTTAACCCTTAAAAAGCACTTAGCAGAAGTGAGGAACACCCAAAATGTTCACACTTTCAAATTAGGAGGCTAAACGAGTTACACGGCTGTCGGGTTTTTGAAAAGTAAGAAATGTGTGTGTTTGTGGCAGTTGACACTTACACATACATAGTTATGTAATCAATCTTTATTCAAGACAAGAGTTGGGACCACTTTTCTTAGCAGGAAGTGAGTGAGTGACGATTAAAGGGAGTTAAAAAATGAGTTATGGCTTTACTTCCAAGTTTGACTTTGTTACAAAAAGAAAAATGGATACTCCACCCACTTCCTATAATATACTGCACACCATGGACTTACACAGGGGGCTCAAATAAAGAGTCTGGTGTTCAGTGAGACGTATTTGCTGCACAGAGCATTCCCTCCCAGCATCTGACACACACGGAGACTATTAAGATTCCACAACGCACCCAGATTCCAGAAATTGACAGAATAAACATTGCTCCATAAATATCTGCGTATTAGATTTGCTGTATTACTTACACATGTCTTCAAATTAAAAAGTGATTTACAAATTGAGGGAGTAAACCGGACATATTTTAAATAGTAAACTGTCATTTCGAGCAGTTTTGTATCTACTCTTGTGGGTTACACCCCAACTGCAGGTATTTGAACTATTTGTTGGCCCTGTCAATTTTCACTAGTGTAGCAGTAGCTTAAAAACACAATTTGATGACCTTTATAGCATTCAGAAACACTGAGTACAAATCACACAGGCCAGACAGCTAAACTTCTTATCTTTGATTTAACCCAGCTTCAGTCTTCAGTCTGATGAACTCTGAGGTCAATAGGGGCTATTGGATGTAGCACTGACCCCAGTTGATGTTCTCACAGAACTTCATCCAAAGTATTTGTGGTTTTACACTAAGTAATGTCCCGGACTGATATACAATATAGAGCACCATCAGGGTGCAATTATGAAATATCTGAAAAACATGTTCCATGTCTCCGATTTCAATCATTTAAGATTTATTAGGAAACACAGGATATGCATATTGAAACTGACACCTCTGTCACACAGGAACAAAAAACACCCATACTTTTAGTAAATCTGACTAAGTAGAGAAGCCTTCTACACGCTTTTACGACCAATAACAATGTGTTTGGAGATGTTATGGTCAATAATGTTTCTCCACTGTGGAAAGAACCGTTTTTAATAACGCAGCTTTATGTGGGACAGCAGTGGTCTCATAGCACGCTGCTGTTTACACAATAGAGAGAGTGTGGGCTGTAGTATCAAAGAGCTGGAGATTGGTTTGAACCACTTAGGGCGGTAAACACTTGGAGGAACACCCTTGAAAAAGAGATCTTTTTATCTCAAGGGGCTTCACTTGGTTAAATAAAGGCTACAAACAAACAAACAAACAAACACAGTGATCTGGTCCCAGCAGCTAAGAGGGTGCAGGCATCCTCACACTGTGGTAGCAACATAACAACGTCTCCAAGGCTCTATTCCAAACATTTCTTTGTTAAATATAATTGCTTTTTTATTGAAACTGGAGAGAGACAGGAATGGGCATCACTCATATCTATCCAGGAATACAATAAAAACAAAGGCAAGGCAAGTTTATTTATACAGCACCTTTCAACACAAGTCAATTTCAAAATGCTTTACAAAAAACGAAAGACATTAAGAAAATGGCATTTAAAATCAGTAATCAAAAAGAAAAGATAATAAAAGAAACATTAAAAGAAAAAATACATGGATAAAAGTTACAGTGCAGTTTAAGATGTGAATAGTTCAATTAAAAGCAGCGACAAAAAGAAAAGTCTTCAGCCTGGATTTAAAAGTAGTAAGAGTTGCAGCGGACCTGCAGGTTTCTGGGAGTTTGTTCCAGATATTTGGAGCATAATAACTAAACGCTGCTTTTCCATGTTTAGTTCTGACTCTGGGGACAGAAAGCTGACCAGTCCGTGAAGACCTGAGAGATCTGGATGGCTCATAATTTAGCAGGAGGTCAGACATGTATTTTGGGCCTAAACTAGGGGTCTAACGGTTCACAGAAGTCACGGTTCGGTTCATACCTCGGTGTGGGGGTCACGGTTCGGTACGGGTTCGTTACAACAAGGAAAAGCAAAAAAAAGTCCCAAATGCATATTTTTTTTGCTGTTATTTATTTTTAACAGTAGTGCAAGTTTTGGTATGAAAATAAGGAACTCTAACATTTGGAATCATTAACTGTATTACACAGTTAAAAACAAACCACAAACAGTAACACACACACTCAGATGGCCATATTATTTATATTGGCTGATGTCAAACAAAAAGGTTAAATAAGCTGTACAACTAAAAAGAATGTCTTGAACATATTAAAATAAATAATAAGAAAAGAAAATCTGTACCTTTAGGAGCAATGTCTAACATGTGTAATTAACTTGTGAGTGTGTGAGGCCATTATGCCTAAATAAAGGTACTCAAGCTTTATTCTATTTTCAAGTTTTTCTTCAAAAAGATGAGTTTGTCTACGTTGTCAGTAGTGAGGGCAGATCTGTTGGCGGTAACTATGTCACCTGCCGTCGAGAAAACCCTCTAGCTGGGGACTGACTCAGATGTGATTGAGCAAGTTTGACGTGTGACTAGCATACCGTCCTAGTCCGATCCACAACTCGCACCCCATCATTGTTGTAGACCACAGGGAACCCGAAATGTTCCCACACACCTGATTTAAAAGAAGCAGGTGGGTCTTCTAGCTCCTGTGTGTTGTGTGAACTCGCCATAGCTACTAAATGTTCTTCTTCATATATTGTGTTCGTTTTGTTGTGTTTTGTTCTTGTTCTTCATTTGTTATTTACTGACGGCTGGCTTTTAGGCGCAATACCGCCCCCTGGATTATATATAGTGTAATACTGCCCTGAGTGACAGACTTATTTCCCACTCGTAAAAAAAAGGCGTATTCGCCGTGTGACTGCATGTGCCGAACCGTGACGTCCGAACCGTGACGTCCGATCCGTGACGGTACGGGACGAATACGGATACCGTTACACCCCTAGCCTAAACCATTCAAAGCTTTATAAACCAGCAGCAGTATTTTGAAATCTATTCTTTGACACACAGGAAGCCAGTGTAAAGACTTCAGAACAGGAGTGATGTGATCCACTTTCTTAGTGTTAGTGAGGACTCGAGCAGCAGCGTTCTGAATTAGCTGCAGCTTTCTAATATATTTTTTAGTGAGACCTGCAAAGACACCATTACAGTAGTCCAGTCTACTGAAGATAAAAGCATGGACAAGTTTTTCCAAATCCTGCTGTGACATTAGTCTTTTAATCCTAGATATATTCTTTAGGTGATAGTAGGCTGATTTAGTAACTGTTTTAATGTGACTGTTGAAACTCAGGTCAGAGTCCATGACTACACCTAGATTTCTGGCTTTATCTGTTGTTTTGAACATTGCAGACTGAAGCTCAGCGCTCACTTTTATACGTTCTGCCTTGGCTCCAAAAACCATTACCTCAGTTTTATCTTTGTTTAATTGGAGAAAGTTCTGACACATCCAGTCATTGATTTGTTCAATGCACTTACTCAGTGTTTTTCATTATCTGAGCCAGTGGTAGCATGTAGATTTTAAAGAGAAGAGGCCCCAGGATGGAGCCTTGAGGTACCCCACATGTCATATTTGTCAACTCAGATGTGTATTTACCTATAGAAACAAAGTTTTTTCTGTCCTTTAAGTAGGATTCAAACCAATTTAGAACTGTTTCCGAAAGTCCCACCCAGTTTTCTAGTCGGTCGAGTAATATGCTGTGGTCAACAGTGTCAAACGCAGCACTGAGATCTAATAATACTAACACTGAAGTTCTGCCACTGTCTGTGTTTAAGTGGATGTCATTGAAGACCTTTACAAGAGCAGTCTCAGTGCTGTGGTTTGGACGAAAGCCTGACTGGAACACATCGAAACAACTATTTAAATGCAAGAAATTACTCAACTGTTGAAAAACAACTTTTTCAATGATTTTACCTAGAAATGGCAGGTTTGATATGGGCCTGTAATTGTTCATTACTGAAGCATCTAGATTATTATTTTTTAAGAGCGGTTTAATGACTGCAGTTTTCAGGGCCTGTGGAAAAATACCTGAGTGAAGAGATTTGTTTACTATATGAAGTAGATCTGAGGCCATGCAACAAAAAACATCTTTTAAAAATCCTGTTGGAAGGCAAGGCAGCAGGAGGAGGATTTCAGAAGTTGAATAATGTCCTCTAGGTTTTTATCATTAATCTGATGGAATTGTGTCATGGTGTTTGAATTGATATTAGGTGGACATAGGGATAACACATTTGCTGTACCTGATGCAGAGGCACTGACTGCTTGTCTGATTTTCTGAATTTTGTCAGTGAAGAAGGAGGCAAAATCATTGCATGCCCTGGGGATAGAAATTCAGAGGCTACTGACACTGGGGGGTTAGTTAGTCTGTCGACGGTAGCAAACAAGGCACGTGCATTGTTTTTGGTAATGAGGTCAGAGAAGAAAGACTGTCGTGCGTTTTTCAATTCCAAATTATAAAGGCCAAGTCTCTCTTTATAGATTTCAAAGTGAACCTGGAGATTTGTTTTTCGCCACCTACGTTCAGCTTTTCGACACTCTCTTTTTTCTGCTCTCACGGTCATGGCCTTTCTCCATGGAGATATTTTCTTCCCAGTCACTTCCTTTACCTTAGTTGGAGCAATGGCATCTATACAAATTTTTATTTTTTAATTAAAATGATTTACTAGCTCATTTACTGAGATGTTAGCAGGGGCTGTGTGGAAGAAATATTCTGAGTAAACATTTCCCTAGTATTTTCAGTTAAATATCGCTTTGTGGTTACCTCTTTTTGAACATTTTTGTGAACAGAAATAGAGCTCTCAAAGAAAACATCAGAGAGTGTAACATCAGTCACCACAACCTTAGAGATATTCAGACCCTTTGAGATAATTAAGTCCAGAGTGTGCCCCTTATTGTGCGTGGGCTCCGTCACATGCTGAGTCAGTCCATAGTTATCAAGAACACAAAACAGTTCTTTAGCCCCTCTGTCCTGGGGGTTGTCAACATGGAGTGTTAAAATCACCAACAATGATTAGACGGTCAAAGTCAATACACACTATAGACAGCAGTTCAGTAAAGTCATCAAAAAAGCTTGCACAGTATTTGGGTGGTCTATAGCAGTGTTTTTCAAACTTTTTCATACCAAGGACCACTTAACCAATAAAACAAACACTCGCGGACCACCTAACTCCACAAACATCCAAAAACACATCATTTTTCTAGAACAGATTACAAATAGCCTGAAAATGGTACAAACAAGTGGCAACATGTGTGATGAAGGTGTTGCTGGGCTATCTCATGCAATCGAAAGTGACACTTAAGCTTGTTCCATTGCGGAGATATCCCCGCGAGAGTGCGGAAAACTTAAATAAATAGTAATACATTTATTTAAATTGTGAAATGTTACCAATATACTCACAGACCACTAGGGGGCGCTCAAGGACCACCAGTGGTCCGCGGACCACACTTTGAGAAGCACCGGTCTATAGATATTTAGGAACAGAGCTCGAGAGGAGCATTTCAGCTGAAGGGCCACATATTCAAAAGAAGCAAAGTTGCCATAAGATGTCTTCCTGCATTGAATGGAATCATTGAACAAAATAGCAACTCCACCTCTTCTCTTATGCATTCTTTCCTGACTCATAAAACTAAAGTTGGGAGGTGTTGATTCGATAAGAACAGCTGCACTGTTATTTTGTTCAATCCAAGTTTCCGTTAAAAACATAAAATCAAGATTTTGCTCAGTGATAAAATCATTGATTAAAAATGTTTTTCCTGCCAGAGACCTGATATTTAATAAAGCTAGTTTGAGTTTGTTAGATACACCATCAGTAAGATGTGTTGTGACAAGCTGTGGCTGACATGGAATCACTGCTAAATTTGATAAACTGACACAAACGTTTGAGCACTTCCTGTTTCTAAGCTGATTCACCGCTCTTAATCTATTACCTATCAACACAGATATCGGCAAAGCTACTGGCAGGCAGGGTCCCGGCATGTCCTGGAAAGAGTTGAGAGTGCCATACGCCCTTGAGCCTGGACCCAGCACATATCAGTAAGAGTTTGTTGCGTTTTGTACACACATCATTATCAAGCTTCGGAGACTGCAGATGCTTCCTTGAAGGGAGGGGAGGTGGTTGACGTAGGCACGGTGATGGAGACGGGGGAGATGGTGCGGGGGTAAAGGACATGCTGCCAGGGGGGGGAGGTGGTTGACGTAGGCACGGTGATGAAGACGGGGGAGATGGTGCGCGTCTCTGCGGTGATTTTGGTGGGCGTCGTTGAGGAGCGGGGGTAAAGGACATGCTGCCAACCCTGCGTATCGCCTTAGTTTGGTCTTTGAACTCCAGGAAGGAATCGGTGCCAACCCTCTGTATCTCCTTCATGTGTTCAGCGATCTCCAGGAGGGTGGGCGAGGGTGAAAGGGTGAACGGAGAGTAGAGAGAGCTGTGGGGTGAAGGAAGAGTATCCTCAGAGGTGATAGTGGGGGTGAAGGGCGGTGGAGACTCCTCCATTTGTCTCCCATAATCAAGACATTCCTCAGGTGGGTGCAGTGATAGATTTTCAAGGTTTTATGAGCGATGTGTCGTGTCTTTCTCTTGTTTTGATTCCTCTTGTTGCTTGTCCTTGGCAGAGGGAACAGATTGATGATGTAGGCAGTTGAATACGTTAGAGATAAACAATTTCACTCCTGACTTGTTCAGGCAAACTCCATCTGCCTTAAAAAGATGTCTGCGGTCCCAGAAAAAGTTAAAGTTGTCAATAAAATTGACAGAATGGTCAGTACAGGCAGTTGAAAGCCAGGTGTTCAGTGCAAACAATCTGCTGAATCTCTCCACTCCTCTTCTGACTGGCAGTAGAGGGCCACTGATGAACACCTCCGCATTTAGAGAGCTGACAGTTTCCAACAGACATTTAAAGTATTTTTTCAGCACTTCTGACTGTTGTTTCACAACATCATTTGTTCCAATGTGCAGTACCACATTCTTCACAGTTGGATGTTCAGCCCCAATATGCAGGATCTTCTCAGCCAAGTCAGAGACCATATCCTTGGGAAAACAGAGTACTTTTGTGTTGTTCTTACTACACAGACTTTTTACATCTCTTATAGCAGAGTCACCCACAATCAGAGTTTCAGGCCTAGTCGTTAGCTTTCCCTCTAGCCTTTTACTTTTGGAGTAGCTATTGGTCCTTACCCTGCTGTGTGAAGAGGACAGGTTATCCAGGTCATCAGAAAGAGATCTCCGGTTCTGGGTCAGTGGAGCGTATCTGTTCTGGATTGGCACACTCGGTGGTTTAGGAGGATTTTTTGTAGTTCTCCCTTTAGCAGCTGTCCACGGCTGATTCCTAGTATGAATAGGGGTTGAAGAGGCGCTCTTCCTGGGTGATAACAATGCAGGCCAGACGGTCGCATCACAGATTTCAGAGCACTGGGCTCTGCCTGTTGTTCGTTCTCCCAAATCCCATGGAAATGATTTACTCTTCGGCCTTGTACCCAGAGAGTTCCAGGGAGGACTAGCACTTGTAGATTTATTACCCGGTACACAGCCCTCCTGTTCCTTGGAATCCTTGTAGCTGCTAACTAGCTTTGAGTTAGCATGCCTTTGTCCATTCTTTTGCAACACTGGTAAAGTGGTGTCATTCCAACCTAGTCCATTCACTTCCACGTTAACTTCCAACCGTTGCATTTTCATTTCCAACACGGCCATCTTCTGTAGAAGTTTGTGGAAGTCATCTGTAGAGAACGGAGGCATTTTGCTGCTAACTAGCTTAAGCTAAATAGCATGCAGTACCAGGCTTTAGCTGTTGCTAGGCCACGCTACTGTAAGACTGAGGTCGTCGTAAAAATATTGAAATATGGCTGAAACCCTCCGTCTATTTACGAAGAATAACTGTCCCAGTGATAAGTTAATGTCCAGGAGCCGCTGCTCGAAGTTTTCAGAAAAGAAAAATAGAAAAACAGCATAAAAAAGTAAGCAGAGGCAAGAGCAAGCAGAAAAGTGTCAAAGGAAAGTGAAATAGAGTAGCTGCAGAAGAAATAAATACAGATTGTTTTCCTACTACCCAGAATAAACACACCCAATTGATGTTGAAATCAAGCCAGAGGGTCCTTAACAAACGTCCTGAGAACTACAATTATCTAGTAAAACTACATTAAAACTGGATACTATCAGCTTTTAACACAAATGTGTCTTAATGTACTTTATGTCACTCACAAATGGCATCCCATTCACTGTAACAGCAGATCTATTTAACCAAAACAACATCCAAACAAGTTTAGTGTAGAGAACAGGGTCACATCTACGGTATTTCACTTTAAATTTGAGTCAAAAATAACCACGAGGAGGTGAAGACAAACAAGGCGGGATTACATAACTGACATAACTGTGCCAGGTGAGATAAAGCTCATAGCCTCATTAATACCCAGACACTTCTGAGAAAAACAAAGTTGTTGTTAGTTCAGTGTTTATCACCGTGGAATGAATACTTCAGATGGTGCATTAATATATGTTCTCCACAGACTCCACTGCCTGTGTTTACCCTCTCTTACACGTGCTCTGATTTTCCTCTCCTTCCTCCCCCTGCATGTTTTTCTCTCGCTTTCTATTTCTCTCCGTCTCCTCTTTCCCTCCCCTTCATTTCCATCCAAATACTCCCTGCACTCTTCACTTATTCAGACCTCACCACTTGAACCTCCGTGTAATTACAAAGAGTGGCATATCATTATGGAGTTTCTGAGAGGATTGGGAAATGTTTGGATTGAAAACAACTTCTATAATTTGTGAAATGTGTCCCGAGTGTTGACAGCGGATATGTAACTAACGGTAAAACATGCAGTGTGATAAATGGGGCACAGCTACACAACTCTAGTGAAGATGAATAAGAAAGAGCAGGGGGAGAGTATGTGGAAGGTGAGGGGGGAGACCTTTGAAAGTTTGTGTGTCAATCTCTACCTTCAGTGTCAGCGTGTGTGTCTTCAGGTGAGGGGTTGTCCTGGCCCCATTCTGCCGCACTGTAGATCTGAACCACCAGGAGCCGCTTCAGTGACACCAGGTCGGCGTCTTTGAGCCCCTTCTCCAGCTGACGAACAACACCCCTCCCTGGCTGGCTGGTCACCACGGTCACCTGTCAATATAGCAGAGAGTAATGCAAAAAAGCCCCCAGCAAATCTAAAATACAAATGATTTAACTCAAATGAGAACAGTTAAATTCCATAATATCTAACATTTCGGCATTATATGTTCAAAAAAGGACTACACTAAGTTTAATATTTTGTTAAGTTCTGTTCCAATTGCTACCACACATTATACTAAGTGTTCCCAACCATTTTCAAACCCAAAGAAAGGGGATTCAAAGTAATGCATTTCATTTGGTCTCCTGTAATGGCAGTGTATATCAGCATTGTAGTTTTCTGCCAAAAAGTGTTCATATATGACTTTTTAGTAAGTTTAAGGCCACATTTTTACAAGCTTTTTTAGATTTGACCGGATGAAGGATTTTAGTAATCAAAGGCCTGAATACCTGAATTTATCAGGAAAACAAGATGTCTCGCTTCAGATTACAGAGGAGAGTTAACACTGTTGCTCCTTATTAACTACAATAAAAAACCTCAAAGCATTTACCATTTTAATATTATCAAGCCACATTCCTCCCCACAACTCCTTCCTAAACTCCCACTTCTGAATTGTTACAGCTGTTATGAAAGATGGACTTTGTGTTTGAAGTTGTCATATGTTCAAAAGAACAAGCCACAACATCACCACAGCAAAGCATTCTTTGGGACTGACTGTTGAGTTTATTTTGTACTTGTAGAGACGTGACATACAGTTAATTACTGTTACTAAATTAAACACATGATGTAAGCACCGCTGTCAAAGTCTCAGTTAAGCAAACTCCCTCTAACTGAAAAGTGGCACACTATATGTTATAATGACAAAGCTCCACACTGAAATTATGTTTTCATGAGAAAAAAAACCACAACTTTAACTGCCATCTTAACATATGATCTGAAATGTTAATGTTTTCTGTGACGTATTTAAATAGGCACTCAGTATGTCTAATGACGGAAAGAGATGATATTAGTTTCCTGTTGCATTTACATGTCTAATGGGGGGGAAACCGATAAACTAATGTCCCTACTTCCTAAATCCCATTAACAGCAAATTATAATTATAATGGGATTATTGATGGGTTCTGCTCCCGCTTCCTGCTGTTTGGCCAAAAGCAGAATCTGCTGCTGACATCCACACACATATGAAGGCTTAAAACATATGTATGAATCAGGACATGTATTGAGTAAGTGGATCAGCAACACACACACACACACACACACACACACACACACACACACACACACACACACACACACACACACACACACACACACACACACACACACACACACACACACACACACACACACACACACACACACACACACACACACACACACACACACACACACACACACACACACACACACACACACACACACACACACACAGAGCCCTCTCTGCTTAGTGTCCCCCTCTGTCTCCTAATGGTGCTATTCATATCTGCTGCTGTCGGAAACAGTGGCTCTTAAATGTAATCATCTGTCCAGAGCTTCCTAATAAAGCTGGTCGGATTTGAGGAATCCTTGTCAACAACCCAGCGCCTTGTACCCAGAGGACATGTTGAAAAAAGAAAGACTGACATCAGTTTGCTGCCCATATGTCCAACATCTAAATGTAACAAATGGGCAGTCTTTTTTTTTTGCCGATATTCCTTCACCCCTAAACTTTTCTGACATGTGTGATTTTGTGGTTGTGTCTTATGTTGTTAGCCTGGAACAAGTTCATAGCTGCATATGAAGGACATAACATAAATAGGAATTAAAAGTGCTGTATCAAAGTGACAGCTATGGGCTTTAATTTACGTCAACATTCTGTCCACTTTGATCATAAAGAAGTGGTGTACAAAATGAGGGGAAACAAATAAGATGAGGGAACAATGTTATCATAGACTGTACAAGACAACAACTCTTAAAGATTTAATGATACTTCACCACACCAACAAACTCCTTTCCCCTACATTAGCATTAAGCTCAAGGATTAAATATCATAGGGGTCTGTTCAGTCAGTGCTGGTCTGAAGTGGGGATCATCTTTCATAATAAATCTGTACAGAAAATAAATATATGTCATAGAATTTACTTCCTGTAAAAAGCTGTGCAAAACTCAAAGGTTTGTTTGGTGTTAGATTGTTGCTTATGTTTTTTCTTATTAAATACAGAGGGGATGTAGCTCAGTGGTAGAGCGCATGCTTCGCATGTATGAGGTCCTGGGTTCAATCCCCAGCATCTCCACTTCTTGTAAAAGACACTAGAAGCAACAATTGTTATATCAACATAACAGGATTTCTACTTAACCTTGAGTGGCGCCCAATGCTGGGCATTTAACATGCATTTAAACAGTCCTTCGGCACCACTCGATGACGTAGTATACTTGAAATAGTGGCTCTGCAGCAGGTATACTCGACATTGGGTGCGTTTCACTTCGTTTAAATGGATTCCTTGCGTCCCTCACTTGCGTCGTTTCCCCTGCGACTAGTCCCTCCCACCAGGGAAGCATGGAGAGATGCAAGGAAACCACGAGAAGCAGGGAAATGTGTTTTAAGAGCAATGGGACGTTGTTTCCTCCGGTATCACTCAGTGGTGGAGTGCATGCTTTACATGTATGAGGTCCTGGGTTCAATCCCCAGTATCTCCACTTCTCGTAAATAACATAAGAAACAACAAATCATGTCTCAACATACAAGGCTTTTCTACGAGTCTGACATGTTGTGACAGTTGCCTAACAGCATAACTGTCTTGATGCTTGTTAGCACTGTTGATCAATGTTTCCTTAACCTCCTCTGTCATATAGTGCCCTACTGGGAAGCTGCATGTAAAACATGCATCTTGTCTAAATGGATTGGTAACATTTGTGACTTGTATCATTTATAGTTGATGGGATCGCTAGTATTCAGAGGGGATGTAGCTCAGTGGTAGAGCGCATGCTTTGCATGTATGAGGTCCTGGGTTCAATCCCCAGCATCTCCAGGCCTGACTTTAAAATAGTTTAGGTTATAAAATAATTCCTGTATTTCCTGTGATATATGGAAGCTTGATACAAGCTGTTTATAAAAACCTGTTAGAACATTCCTGAGTGTCATACTAGCTGTCAAGCCAATACTGTTTTAACAATTGGGTTGTATTCATTAAAAATATATTTCACACACGTTGTGTTTGAGCTGCTTTGATTAGCCAAACAGAACACAACACTTCAAGGTAATCTCTACATTGTAACCTCTAGTAGCCCTATGTAAACAAAGGCATTTGCCAACAAAGGCACTGAAATAGGATTACTGCATGTTAGAAAACATCTGATATGCTTGTGCTTGTATAAAACACACACAGAGAATATTTTGACCAGCTGTGACCTTCCCGAAGAGAAGACAACACAACATTAGCACCTCCACTTCTTGCTGCATAGAGTTCAGAAGACACAGTGGTTACTTGCAACTAACTAGAAAATGGCACAACCTTCCCTCCCATCAAAGAATATTTGAATCTTTCCAACTCCCCAACAGTTAACACATGGACTCAGCGCAACTTTTCTTCTAAACATTGACACTTATTTGCATGGGGATGTAGCTCAGTGGTAGAGCGCATGCTTCGCATGTATGAGGTCCTGGGTTCAATCCCCAGCATCTCCACTTCTTGTAAAAGACACTTGAAACAACAGATGTTGTATCAATATACCAGGATTTCTGCTTGACCTCCTTTGTCAAACAACACCCCCACAGGCAACATATGTCTTGTGTTTACTTGCAGATGCCACTCGTAACATAAAAGTTGAAATAAGGAGGGGTAGCTCAGTGGTAGAGCGCATGCTTCACATGTACAGGATGAGGTCCTGGGTTCAATCCCCAGCATCTCCACACATTGAGGCCAGAATGAACATAGCTCAGGTGAATGAGAATTGTTCAGTACTGTACTCAACAACAGTTTCTAAGCCGATTTAGCTTTTGTTTTTAAAAGCTTTATAGCGGTTGTTTAGCTTTGTTGTTTTTTCACAGTGTGTGATTCAGAAATAAGAAATAGTTTTCTTGTTGTGATGGTTGTGCATGAAGAGGGTCACCTCCACAGATATGTTGTTGCTGGCCTGGATGCCAGTGCCGGTGTGTCTGATGTACTGCTTGAACTGCTGCAGACTGTCCAGCACCGCCCGACGCAGCAGCTCTCCTCCTCTGGCTGCTCCTCTGACGCATCCTTCACCTGGAATAGACCTCAGCTCCTCCACACAGGAACGCAGCCTGGCCAGGTTACCACGGACCTGCTACAGATACAGAGGGAAGAAGACAAAGGAAAAAACGTGTGACATAAAGTGAAAGCAGCATAAAACACGTAACTTTGATCTATCTTACCACAAATGGGAGAAGACATTCCTGCTGCCTGCTGATGGCGTACAGGCTGAGCAGCGGTATCCTGCAGGGGCCGTCCAGACTGCATGCCAGGGACAGGAAGTTCTCCAGAGCATCACAGAGCACCATGCAGGTCTCTGACCACGAGGGGGGCAGTGCCTCCACGATCAGGATTCTGGCTGGTTGCCGCGTAAACGAGGAGGACCAGTAAACCGAGTTACCAGAGTTGGAAGAGACCACAGGTCTCTTTCTGTTGTCCATTGACATCTGAAAGCACAGCATACAACAGCGGTCAATAACATAATAAACAGCAGATAACTTTTTTCCATTCGATTTGCATACAATTAAAATGTCCTGTATCAACATGCACTGTAGTCAACATTATAGCACATTAGCTGTAGTTATTATCATGAGCAGTAAGCCCCTCTGTAAATAGAACACGAATAAATAGGATATGATAAAGATGGAAATTATGTAAGAATCTAGGTTAGAAATGGTTGTGTTTTCACATAACCCAGGGGCTTTTCCCGACTTCTGAAGAGGTATATGTAACAACTCAATTAGGTTTTGTGCACTAATGACTAAAATAGTGAAAATGAGACTTTCAAAATCTGTTTTGGCCAGAAAGTTGTAATGGAACTTTGCCTAATCCAAAAGTAAATAGATGCTTTTCCCCCTGAGATTCACAAGCGTCATCAGATGGAAGTCCCACTGTTATAACGCAAGAATCAGTCAGCAGGGGGGATGTGGCCAGAGGGACGGGAAGGGGAAAACCCCTCACGCCTAAGAGTCAATGAAGCTGTCATTATGAATGTATGTCTGTGTGAATCTGTCTTTGATCATCATAATCACCCTTACTGAAGGGAAAACCCTAATTTACCAACTGCCATTCTGACACACATCAGTACAATTAGTCATTTAGTTTCCACACCTCAGCGGGCGAGAACACACAGGAAAATCTATGGGTTTTGACATATTGGTTATATGTGATTTGAAGATGATATTGATCTTAATGCTATGAAATCAACTTTGATTAATAGACTGACACATTAGTGGTCAGTCCTAGACATTACTATCTTGAAGCATAATGCCTCAGAGATAATTGAACACCTAACTTATTTGTGTAATTATTCTAAGCTCAACTTCTTTACAAAAGGGGAGCTTCTTCACATAAGCAACATTTTTAATCAACCTGTTTCCAAGGTTTTCTTATGAACATCATTTCAAAGGATTTAAAAGGGCATATTTTGTTTACAAGTTCCCTTTCATATTTGAGTGAAGAATTCATTTAAAGAGGATGGGATGTTTCAACTTTCTGTCATCATGTTGCTCTTCATCAGCCACTGGGCCTGCCTCACATCATTCACCTGTCAGGGTTTAAACACATCACACACAAACAGTCATACCCTCCTGCTCATGCCCATAATCTGTGAGCAAGAACAAGACTGACGCACGAAGCCAGATTTGAACTCCAAATATAAGCGTAAAAGAACATGTCTTGTTGAAAACACCTGAAGGTTCTGACTGCGTTTATTTATTGACAGAACCAATCCCTTCTGATCAAAAGCCAAGTGCTGTTTATCACCCAAGCTATAACATCAAATGTCCTGAACCCTGGATATCTTCACAGGAAGGGGACTAATTTACCGGTAAAAATGGGTATATTCTGTAAAAGTCAGGAAGACGTTTGATCTTGGGCCTTTCTCATCTTTTTCTGACTCACTTCTTCTCTTGTCCTCACCCGCTAGATCACACATATTTCCTCTTCACACCTTTGATCTTATCTTAGAAAATAAATCAGATTCAGTCCAGTACCTTAATAATATAGCTTCTGTTTGCAACATCTGTATTGAATTGGTGTCTGTTCAACTGCATTTCTATGACCATGAGACTTATCAAAACGTTTTACAGAATATGATTGTATGTACACTTAAACACTACATCACAGTCATACCATGATTAATCAAATATGTCGTCGTCATCAGCAGGCCATCACGTGGTTTCCGAAAATAACCGAGTGACACGAGTAGAGTTTAGAAGAGAGCGGCGGAAATTATGTCTCAAAATTCCGTGTGTGTAAAAAGACATCCACAATACAAGCAGAAATGTGAGATCCACGAGCAGAGATTTGAGATCTGCAAGCGCATTTTTGGTCGACAAATACAAAATGGATTCACAAATTCCTGATCGAAAGTTGTAAATGTTAAAGAGATATTCACAGATCTTTTTTATTTGTGAAAAATATTTAGCCTATTTGCAGATCCGTTTTACACTTGCACATTTATTTGTGAGTTTGAAAATCTTTTAAATGCATTTGTGGATGGTGTTTTACATTTACATATCACATATTTACACACAAATTATTTTTATGTTCACACAAATAATTACGAGACATATCTATGCCCATAATAAAGAGCTTAAAGTAGGCCTAAAAAACGTAATTGACTTGATGGTTATCAAAAGTATTGTATATAAACAGTCAGTTTAGAACTTTAGATCATTAGATCAACGTCATCAGGTGTTAGCGGAGTTTAGCAAACATAACCTACCTGTTAGCGTTAGCTTACCTTAGCCAGGTCTCTCCTCCTTAGCTGCCTTCTGCTAGAATATTTAGCGGTATATAAACGCAGTGAATATCAAATATTCTTGAAAGTATCCACGGATAAGTTTGGCCAAGGAAAAATAACAAACGTTATCTGATAATTATACAAGGCGCTTACTTTCCTAGCTAGCAAGCTAACACTAGCCTCCACTAACATAGGGATAACTAGCTGTAAATAACTACAGTCTCGAGCTGATTCTGTCTTTCTGCGCGTGGCTCACGGACCGTTATGCAGACGTAAGTTTAACATTGCTTATGGGTATCTATCTATCTACCTATCTTTTCATATATGTACATAGCAGTCATATGTTTATCTTTAGCTCTGTTTAGCTTTATTGTCCTTACTATTTGTGTGTATCAACATGAAGAGCAACTCAAGAAAGAGAAGCTAATTCATGTTTCCAGTTTCCTTTGTTAGATTAATGGAGAATAATAACACAAAGTTGTATGGTGAATTCACAGATCATGTCCAGAGGGCTGCACTGTAATTGCATCAGGCAGATTTGAAGGTAAGGTAATTTTTTTACAGTATCTATTAACAAAGGCTTACATGTACCATATTGATGAATCTGCAACTATTTTATAACTTTTAAGCAAAGCTGGCAATCATTTTTCCAGCTTTTCATGTGTGAGACTTGGGCCTCTAAAATGTGTTGGACATTTTTCAATATTTTCTGACATTGTATTGCCCAAATAAGCAATTCATTGAGATGATAACTGAATACATTACAAAATCAGTGTGCGAAAAAGTACACGTCCCACCGTCCGGGACGTGTTATTTACAATATCGGACAAGTAGATCTTTCAATTGACTTGTCCGGCGGACAAGTGACGTTTTTTGCCCTGATTTATTGACAAATTATTGATACATTCAGTTTACAAAAGGCAGAACTCATTCGCAAATTGTCCGTGTCCGCCATTGTTCGTTTAGAAGTGTTAGTTTCGGTTCTGCTTGTCGATTCCTAAGGAAATGCATCTCGCCGCTTTCTGTACAGTTAGACGGGGGCGGGGCGGAGCAGGAAGTGTAGTACAGTGCCAGGGTTGGGAAGCAAAACTCGGTTCCGAGTAGGAACAAATAACAATTGTCCGGAACCGGGATTAATAAGAGTTGTGAGGACAGGAGGCGAGGCCGAGCCCCGCGGACTGCAGCTCTCTCTATGCTCCGTATCAGCTGATCGCTGCACGGTGCAGCTCAGCGTCTCTCTATCTCTCTTTCTACACACAGCGGATCCGCTGCCCGTTTAACAGCCTCATCTTTGTCAAACTTTCTTATGTTCTTTCTTTAACACGTAATGAAGGTTATTAAGCGTTTTAACTCCTATGTTGTTAATATTGACCACCATTTCCTTTATGAAGTGAAGCAGCCTCCCTGTCTGTGTCCTCGCGCTGTCCTCACATCCCCGGACCCCCAGACTCGGAGGAGCACAGGGATGTCAGTATTGTTTATGAAGCAGGGTATAGAAAGTACATTATTGAAATGAAAATACTATTTATTTACTTTTACAAACAGTGCGCAGCTGGGCAGCTGCAGCATGTGTATTGCAGGACATGTGTAAGCGTGCAAGCGTCTTTGAGTTGTAGAAAAGTGCTAGGCCTATAGGCTAGTATAAATATAATGTATTATTATTATTAGGTTATGTCCTATGTGTTGGACATGTGTGGTTGGACTCTGTCTCACAGGCAGGTTGCAGTGTAACATCAGAGGAGAATGGGCCAATTGTACATTCTCAAACTGCACCACTTGGAACTAACTAAACAATGCAGAGATTATTTTTATATAATTGTATTCAATAACCGTAAAAAATTAAACAGTATGAAGTGATTTGTAAATAGGAATACAGATTTGACTTAATGTTTTCATAAATATATTTTTCTCCCAGTTTGTCATGGGACTTATTTACCCTCTCAAAGAACCGGAATCGAGAACCAAAAATAACCGGAATCGAAAAGCAGAACCGGAATCATTAAAATCCAAACGATACACAACCCTATGTGTGATGCAGTCAAATCTTACCGCTCACTTACGTTAGCGGTGTCATAAAAAACGTGGAAAAATGTAAAATACGATGACAAAGAAGAAGATTCCAGTGGCCCCAATATTTGTCCATTCTGGACAAGTGAAAAATGTATTCGGACAAGTAAATTGCCAAACTCACTTGTCCATGGACAAGTACTCTCTAAAAACTTTTTCTCACACTGCAAATACTTTAAATATTAATAATTTAAGTGAGCCCAAGATATCGTTGTATACAAAAAGAAGACACCAGGGGGGTATACTGCGAAGCAGGATTTTCGCTTAGCCGGCTAAATTCAGGGAAAACTCCGGCTTTCCGGTCCTACGAAGCTGGTTCTCTTTTTAGCAGGCTAGATCTCCATGGTAATATATGCTAAGCAGCTAACCTGGTCGGGACCAGGTTAGGTTGCAGGCTAAGAGCTCAACTCAGTGAAAGCACCGCCTGCTGACCAATCAGAGCTCAGTGTGCGGAGTTTAAAGCGATCAAGTCATATTACAGGAGAAAGGAAATACAGAAAAACTGCCGTCGCAGGAAAGACGGCCGGCAAAAATCACCGACTGTGTGAACGTGAACATTAATAGAATATCACCTCCCATCTTCAGAGCAATCTGACTATTATAACATTAGCGTTAAGAAAGCTTACTTAAATATCGGCCACAACATAAGTAACCGGATCAGAGTACATTAAGTACAGTCCGCGGCATATCACTTCATAATGTATCATATATTTTATTATCTGAGTCAGCTGAGCCGTATCTGGCCGTGCAACACTCACAGTGTCACATACTGTATGCAGAAGTATTATTTTAAGCAACACATAAGTTGACGAAACACTCGAGACAAATGTAATTGAAGTCAGATCGTGTTTTAGATGGGGCAGTGATATCATAAACCTGTTAATGTACGCATTCAAACACTTTTTCTTTTACCAGCTGTATTCACCTTGCAGGTGCAGCTATGTGGCTTTTATCCTGGATAAAGTGTTTAAGTCATGGATGTTTAAAGTTTAACTTCTTCATTTTTGACTAGTATTAAAGTTCACTTTTCATTCAGGAAGTATGACGCTGCGCTGTCAGTATGCTTCTCCATGTTTGTGATTGGTCGAATGCTCCAGATACCACCCCTTTCATGTGAACGCGCACCTAACTAGATAGGACACGGCTGGCTTGAGCGATCCACTTGATAACCAGCGTCGTAGGACAGTTTAGCGAGAGCGCGTATGTTTTGGATTAAGCCAACCGGCTAACTCAAACATATCCAGGTTAGGTTGAACCAGGTTCGCAGTATAGGCCCCTGCCCTTAGACAAACAAGCCCATACCACCGACCACAAGTTTCTCTCTTGATGTGAGAAACGAAGGGGAAAACCACATACGTTTTTAGAAATGTGTACACTTCTAAACTTTTTTATGTTGTCCTGTCCTCCGTTCATATGTTTATTATAGAACTAAAAAAATGATGAATAGAAAAAGATAAATGAGGGGCCATGAAGTGCAGGAACTTGCAGGGACTGATACGAGGAGTGAAGCAGGTATACAGGACCCAAACACAGAAAACACTGATAATACCTTTATTTCAAGGGCTAATATCTAACATGGACAAACAAAACACTCCACGATGAACTCAGTCACAAACAAAAGACGAACCAACACTGAACACAGGAAGAGACAAGACTAAATACAGGGAGGGTAATCACAAGACGAGAAACAGCCGGGCAGGGGAGGAAAAACACAAGGGCCACAGGTGAACACAATCAGACAACTAGACACACCAGGGAAACTAACGACAGGAGGAAAAACACAGGGAAAAGGACCAGACAATATACCAGGAGGAAAACGTGACAAGGAGAACAGCAAAACACCCAAACCTAAACATAAAAAACGTGACATGACATGAATATCGTGACAGGGACAGAATAGAGGAGTGATATGGAAATGTGGTTGATGATGGTTGGTCTGCTCTTTTTAAATGCTTTCTGGAAGTCAGTGTAGTTGTGTGTGTGTGTGTGTGTGTGTGTGTGTGTGTGTGTGTGTGTGTGTGTGTGTGTGTGTGTGTGTGTGTGTGTGTGTGTGTGTGTGTGTGTGTGTGTGTGTGTGTGTGTGTGTGTGTGTGTGTGTGTGTGTGTGTGTGTTTGAGACCTTTAGGAGATGTAGCTACCATCATGATGTGAATCACATTTTCGGTGGAAAATACTTTTTTTGATGAATGTGTGTGGAGTATGAAGGGGTTTTGCTGTACTGTGGTCTGTGTAAGAGGCTTTGGTGAATGCTGGGTTGAAAAATCCCTCTCTCTCTTTCACACACATGTCACTTTGTCAGGGTGTATGATATAGACATGAAGAGATGTGGAACATCTGCTTGAGGAAGATAAGATGAGGTGTGTGTGTGTGTGTGTGTGTGTGTGTGTGTGTGTGTGTGTGTGTGTGTGTGTGTGTGTGTGTGTGTGTGTGTGTGTGTGTGTGTGTGTGTGTGTGTGTGTGTGTGTGTGTTTATGTGTGTGTTTATTTACGATGGAAAAATAAGTTCTGCCAACTCTCTGTACCTGACAAAATCATTTCCAGATGAATCTGTGCCCAGTGGAAGTCGATCTGACTTGAAAGCACAGCCTGTATGTGCGTGTGTGTGTGTGTGTGTCACCAAATGATCAAAGCTGAATGTTTCCGGTTGGCCGGTGTCTAAGGCAATTTCACTTCCACAGTTATGACGCTTAAGGGAACTGGCAATACTCCTTATTTCACAAATCCTCACTCGTGAACAGGTTTACACCTACAGCAACACTTGTGATCCATCTTGATAATCCAACAATCAGGAGAGTAACGTTTTACCTAAAAATGGCCAGCCTCTCAAATGTGGAGTTTCCCTGATTTTATCTGTGATATAGAATCAAAAAGTGAATATCTTCTGGTTTTGGACTGATTTACAATACGTTAAAGACATTATCTTGAACTTTGAGGCACTGGGATGTTCACTTCCAGCTGATTTATGACCTTTTATAGACCACAATATTAATACATAATGAAAAGCCCTACCACCTGGTCTCATAGTTTTTCCTCTGTCTTTTATTCAGTTTCTTTTTCCTCCTCCTATACACCCCACCGTCAGTGCTTTAAGGTCTAATTTAATCCGTAATATACACGCTGTGCATTAGATTAACACACAAATGTATAGATTTCACTTTCACTTCACTTTCTTCCACTTATACGGTTTTTGAGCTTTTACTCTGCGAAGGCCCATGTAAAGGGATTAGGGGCACCGATATGATTGGAGCTTAATCGCTCTTATGCACAGACACACACTTACAAACTCACACATAATAAAATACACACGTACTTCCTGATTTAGTTGTGATGAACACACGTACTTCTAGGTCAATAGGAGCTTTGCGACAGTGTTCAAATCTGCGACGCCTTTTTGATTTGCTCAGGGGGATTGGGGGCAAATTTGCTTAGTACTTTCACTACTTATTTTGCACACTAGTTGCTTTTTTTTCAGTCCAGTGTGGTTCTTTCACCATTTTGGACTTTCGCTTTTGGGCTTAGTTTTATTTACTGGGTGATTGAGGTTGAATGAATGTTAAGTCGGTTGTGTAAAGTTGTTTGCTGCCTTGAGAAGTTTTAATTGAATTCCCTAAAATGGGAACAGGAGCATGAAATCAGAAAATCCCCTCTGTAAATCTGAGCGGTTTTAGTTGTAGAGGGTCAGATGGAAGCAGATAGACAATGGAACTGGGCCCAATCTTATTACTCAAATCTTTTTCAGGCCATTTGCTCATTAATCCCCATCAGCCATCACTAATGCATGCCCCTATCTGTAACTTACAACAATAATCATGTCTTTAAGATATAGTTCAACAGAAAAAATATAGCATTGTTAAAAAAGATCATGTACTGATGATAAATATTCTCAAAATGATGACTTATTTTTGGATAAGCCATTATTTTGAGACAGATTCTCATTATTTTGAGATACTAAGTCATTGTTTTGAGAATTGGTGGAGCTGAGTTTCCGTACTCTTCTACCTGAACTGGAATGCCTTGTTTGAAATTCTTACATTTAAGTGCACATATTTAAGTTAATAAATTGCTTAAAAGTTTTAATCAAAAGCCATTATTGCTTTCTCTTATTCTTTTCATGAAATTACATTTTCTTTAAACTACCCTCAGGGAAACTGGATGTTTAGTTTGAACCTTTTCGAGATGTGCGTACTGAGAAATGAAAATGTTCAATCAAAGCAGACAGACACCATTTTCAATCTGCTCAGGGCTTAGAAGTACAACTAGGGACAAGTCCCGCTGTTCTTTTATCCGCGAGACAGCACATTTCAGAGCCAATTGTTAGAGGATTTGTTTGGGTCGTTGTGTAATGATACGTTTTATGGGAATTGTGGCTCTAGGAAGTTTGTGCGTTTGTTTTGGACTTAGCAAAAGTAAGAATTAAGACTTAAGTATTTGTTCTAATCTGTGTGGGAAAATGACTTCATAGGAATTTGAGTGTTGTGTACACGTGAAACTAGGCTCAGAGCACAAAGCCAAACCTGTTTACTGTGGTTTTTGTGTTTCCTGCTATTACACTTAACAGTTGCCTTTATGAGAGTGCTTTCCAGTAAAGGGATGTTGCACGCCCTTTATGACTTAATGGTGTAATGGGGAGATCTACTTTTTCTGACATGGACTATGTTTGCCTTCACAAAGAGAGCATCAGCATCAGATAGCAATCTTTATAGCCAAACATAAGACCTGTTGTCAGACAACAACATATTTCAGTTTCAGTAGGCTTTATGGATTATTTAGAGGTCTTGGATCTCTTCCTAAATTATTAGTGAATATCACCCAACTCTACTTTGCCTACTGTTTTGTTTTTCTGGCTTGCAACTTTAGAGTTTTGGAAAAAACAGACCAAAGTTGGCAAGAGACAAAGTAAGACATAGACAAAGTTAGTGACGGACAAAGTTATCTATAGAAAATAATGGCGTCTAGCTGGTAAACGTTGTGGATCAGACCAGAAAAAGAACTCTAAGAATACTTATATATTCCCTGCTAATGCATGGATGAAAATGTTGTCTGTTGCGGTTCGTGTAATCAATAGGCCTATGTGTTCTTCTTTCTTTCTTTCTTTCTTTCATACAAAGCGTTTTGGCTGGTGCAGGACATCTGCAGGAGAATTAATACCACCCTGTAGCTCTCTGCCAAGCTAATTCAGTGTGTAACTGATACCATTCAACTAGCGCCAAATGTAATCAGCCATTACATATCAATTATCAATCTAATTTGTTATTGAAAGCCTGGGGACACTTCCCTCTCTAAAGAGATGATGGATGGAGTACTTTAGCTGGTCTGCTGCCAGAGATTTTTTTTGAGAAGCAGGGCGATTAAACATGATGCCACTCCCTTATATTTGCTCAAATGTGAAACGGATACTTGGCAACAGGCAGCTTCTCTCCCAACCTGCACTACATCAACACACCACCCTCAAAGGTCTGTTCGTTGTGTCGTCTTAGTTTAGCCGGGGTTTAATTGAGCTCATGGGGCTTTGCATCAGCCGGGTGTGAAAATGGCAGAGGAAACAGATTGTCTGCAAACAACAGAAGCTCCTGATGATCCTGTGACTGCAGCCTCATCAATAAGTCAGTGTTCCTAATGTACCACATGAACACGAGTGATGTTCTCCAGAAGAAAAAAAACTCTGGAGAGAGTCCGCGTGAACATGGATGTCTCATCTGTGGCTGAATAACAACATCGTTAGGGCTAATCTGCGAGTGAGATGACGTAATTCTGGTCAGGTCAGGTCCTGCATATGTCGTGAACTCATGAATGACTTTATAATATCTTTATGACATATTGAATCACCATTATATAACCAGACGAATGTTGCAGGGCCCTTTTGAATCACTAGGACAATTTGACGACCCCATGCAAAAGTTACCATTTCTTTAACCTTCATTCCACCTTTTTGGCAAAAAAAAAACAAGTATGAGATTATAGATAATGTCTTTGATAGATGATAGATGGAACTTTATTTGTCATTGTACAACGAAATTACAACAGACTCAAGGTGCCAACACGCAACAACAAGACAATATAAAAACAACAAGACAATATAAAAACAACAAGACACTATAGAAACAATAAAAACAATAAATGGGACTTAAAAAAAAGGGAATATGTACATAAATAAATAATAGATAAATTAAATTGCACGATTCCCCTCGTATTGCACGGAAGGTTTATATAACTTAAATATTAGCAGCGTTTAGTGCACATATGGCCCTGGGAAAGAAACTGAATTTGAGTCTGTTTGTCCGGGAAGACATGGTACGGAAGCGCCTGCCTGAGCGCAGCCGTACGAAGTGCTCGTTACCCGGGTGGTGTGGGTCCTTCAGGATTTGACTGCCTTCTTAAGGCAACGAGAGCTGTACAGTACCTCCAGGGAGGGGAGGGGGCAACTGATGATCTTCTGGGCCGAGTTGATGACCCTTTGGAGCGCACCCCTCTCTTGCAAGCAGATTATTCCTACACCATATTTACTTTGTTGTTTGTCATAGTAATTATGACGGGGACACCTTTTACTCTAAAGGATGTTTGCGTCCTGTGTGAAAATAAAAGTAAACATTACTTCAGAAGGTTATAAATGTCCTTAATTTCCCACTCAACCAGTGTCTTTTCATAAAAACCAGACAAGTATTTTTGCAGTCTGAACATAACCAAGTAATTCCCATTACCAACCAAATGTTTAAAGCTGTGACTGTGAACACAAATATAAAACTGCCACTGTAAAACTACATCAAATGAAATGCTCATGTTGTTTCCTGGCATTCAGGTATGAAGACATTGCTTTGAAAAGGACATATAGTCCAGTTGGATAACATCAGCAAAGACAGTTTGTTCCCAATTTCTTAAATGCAACACCAAGGCATCCACACAAAAAGAGGTTTATATATAAGATGTTCTAGATCTCTCTACTGACCCTTTAGAATGTTTGCTACTGTCCTTTTGTCAGACTACATGCTGTGTCATACAGCATGTAGTCTGAACAAAGGACAGTAGTAGAGGTCAACTCTACACAGTGGTTGATCTGGTAAAAACCTTGGGGGGAAAACTCAGTACAAAAGCATGTTTTTAGCTCAGGATACTTTGAGCACGTGGCAATGTGCCCGATTAAGGCAAAGTCTCATGTTGTTAATGTAGACCAAGTGGACATTGGTCTTCTTTGTGTCCTTTAGCCATACTGTACTACTGTATGTGTGATGGGAGGAAGCACTTCCTGCTCATCTCTGTTGAGAGACAGTATAGAAAGTATAGTCCTGTACAGTAACAGATACAGCACTACATGGCCTCATCGGATCTGCCGATGTGTCATGTGACTCTCAAACAATCAGCACTGTTGTTGCCTTTTGTTCCCATGACTCTATCCCACATTGAGAAAAGGGATAGACGGTAGATTGTGTCAGCGGTGGTCCGACATGTTAATGACTTTAAGCTTGGTATCTCTTTTGTTTCCTTTAAAATGCCTGTAGGTCTTACTTTAAGGGGAAGCTACTGATATCCCACTGTGAAAATACTCCACATGTCCTGCATCACATTCTATAAGATCATCACGTTCCAAGCTTTTTCAACTAGTAAAAAACACATATTTATAATTTAAAACTTTTCTTCGAGTTTCTCAGAAAACTAACCCTGTTTTGAGTCTTGTGATGATGCATTTTCCAGCTTTTTTAAGACTTTATTTAGCTTAAGAAGGGAGAGAATTTCCGCAACTCATTTAGAAACACTTAATCCTTCAGTTTATCACGAACAGTCTTTATCAATACTGCACATAATTATATTTCACGTGACATGAAGTAAATATGTGCATTTATACCTCCGACATGTAGAAGTGTAGCAAAACCAGCAAAACCAAAGTAAACTTCAAACATTTATTTTGTAAGTATATCTTTTTTAATTTCTCACCCCTGCTGTTGTTACCACAAGGGCAGTTGTTTAGGTGTCACATTGCACGTGCATGTGAAGATGTCATTGCTTCCTCTCTCTTGTTCATGTGTGTGAGGTGAAGGGTGCGTCATGGTAACGATGTCTCTGTGTGTCTCAGCTCACTGTCTTCTTCGGGGCTGTATAATGATCAGGTCCTGCGGGGGGTCCTTGTTAACATTCATGAATATTTGGTTTTCCTGTTGATTAGATTCATTTTGTGTGCATGTATGTGCAAAGGCAGCTGATTAGCCCAAACACTCTGCATCTTAATAACTGCTTTTCCCCATGTCTCCAGGGAATCACCAGATATATTGTACATGTATTATACAATGTCACCGCACTACTCATGGGAGCAAAATGTATTCTTTTGCTCCCGTTTTGATGATTGATGTGGGTTTTTAGAATCCTCCAGTTCACAATCTTTTAACCTGATGTAGGTTACAGTTCACTGACATAGTTTGCACAGCTTTGCAGCGGAATCAAATTGGTGTATTCATTAGATCCGTTTTAAAATGAGCAGATGTTTTTGAGATGAACGGCTGCTAGCAACAGCTAATTGGAGGGAGGCTGGGTATGGTCTATTACATTTGCAGGCGTAACTAAATAAATCACTTCAAAGCAGCAGCAAAGGTATTAGCTAGCTTTCAGATTCTCATGAATATGTGAAAATAAAATTAGAAAAGAAATGCTTTTTTTGCACAGCGGTTTCAAAAACCTATAAAGCTTGTTATAAACTTTAGAAAAGAGAGAGGCTGACAACCTGCCATAGCGCTACAACATGCAACATGCTCACACAAGAGGGTTTTATTTCTCTAGCTGCACTTTCAAAGGTGAATTTGACATTTGTGGCAGGTGGTGCTTCCGTCGTAGAAGGATTAGGTGAAGCAAAATAAACTCGAAATGAAAAATGTCACGGTGTTGCTTTAACATGCCTCCAGGTTTACAACGCATCCCTAAAATGACTTCTGCTGCTGAGAATTTGTCATGGGCATTTTATGTTTGGAGGCAGTGTACCATGTTTTCCTGTTCCTCTTCCACACATCTGCCTCAGCCGCTATAAAGACACAGTTAGAAGTGAAGGTGCAGACACATGTTATAGTCAGATAAACCTTCAAAGTAAAACACATTTTTAAAGTCAGAAAGTTGTATTAATATTAAATTAGGACTAATCTTATAAATTGACTTTCTAATTAGAAGGCTTTTTAAACAAGTTTGTCTCTGCTCGCCATCAATCTGGTAAAAACAATATCATAAAAACAATATTTTTCAAATCAGAACTATAGTGTAGTATTTGATATATATATATATATATATATATATGATAACACGTCTAAATGTTTAAGTCATGTACTGTAATAAAAGTTTAATCTTACGTGGCTTATAAGTACAAAATCTACACAATTCATATAATGTGTTTCTCCGCTGTGGACTATTAAAGGAATTCTGATTCTGATTTTGAATTCTGATTAAAACAGAAAGAGAAATCAAATAATGAACTCTTGTTTACGTCTTGTGTGTAGATTAGAGTAGATATAATTTATTCATCCTGAATTTAGGAAATGTCATCGTAAATAATTACACATGCTAATTTGATGAACTCTTCGACATGAAATTGAATGGTGAAGACATTTATTTAATGATATTCGGACACCTAAATCTTTATCTTGTGTTTTCTTTCGTTTCTTTCTCTGCGCACCCACCTCTTCTTCTCTCTTTCTGTGTCATCTTTTCATATTTTTCCACAGTACATTTACATTCTAGGGTTCTGATCCATAGTGACTAACAATAAGTAAAGATGCAGGGGTAAAGTGATCATCAGCAGGATCATTACCTATTCCTCCATCCTTCCAACCGTCCCAAATTCCTTCGCCCACTCCCCCCCCGTCCTCCGCTCCTTCCCTCCACTCTCAAGTGCTCCTCTGAATCAAGGTGCTCTGACAATTGCTCTGGAACGACAGTTCTTCACCCTAATCCTCGGGCCTGTTGTCATGGAAATGTGGCTCTCCATTCGGCACTATTCACATGAAACATGAATGATGAATTTGTGTGTGTGTGTGTGTGTGTGTGTGTGTGTGTGTGTGTGTGTGTGTGTGTGTGTGTGTGTGTGTGTGTGTGTGTGTGTGTGTGTGTGTGTGTGTGTGTGTGTGTGTGTGTGTGTGTGTGTGTGTGTGTGTGTGTGTGTGTGTGTGTGTGTGTGTGTGTGTGTGTGTGTGTGTGTGTGTGTGTGTGTGTGTGTGTGTGTGTGTGTGTGAAGGGGCCAACAGGCAGATTTCACCAGTTAATCACTCTTTCTGTCATTTCCTCAAAGGGGGAAAAGCAAACGAAGTAAAAAGAAGAATAAAAAGATGTGATGAATGGAGACAGGAAGGTGGAAAATCTGCCCAATGGTTTATTTCTCAATTGTGGATTGCATTCATTGCATTCGCTGACAGGGCTAGTGGGTTTGTCTAATTGCTTTGGGCTAAAAACTGCTCGATCCAAAGAGAAAAACTAGGCGCTTAGACATCTTAAAATAGATGGAGCTGAATGCCTCAGTCTCTTTGGTGCTGGTGCGAGTTGGCCAGTTTTAATAACCCTGCTAGGACTGAAATATGTGGAGTGTGTGTGCAGAGATAAGCACCGACTGATTTAGTCCATCTAAATTCATCACTCACTGTTTGTGTGGTAGGACCAGTTTTGTGTTTTAGTAACACTCTTCTAGACATTCATTGGTATGTTCTATTTATTTGTATTTTTGCACATATTGATTTAAGAAAGGACAATGCACATTCATTAACATGAGCACTTGAGTCCATTAGGTAAATGTGCCAGATTTAGCCATAGAGGGTCATTTTCATCTGCAGTCCGTGGCAAGTTGATGGCATTAAAAGAAAACACATAAGCACAGAAATACACATCAGCATTCATTTTTAGGTAATTTTATTTATTGCCTCCCCCAAGGAGATCATGTTTTTCGGTTTGATTTGGCTTGTTTGTCAGCAGGATTATCGAAAAACGTATGGCCTGATTATTTTAAAACCTGGGGGAAAGGTTAAGTAGAGGCCAAAGTAAAACTCTTTTATATTTTGGAGCGGCTCGGAATCACAGAACGGATGCTCACATGATTTTTCACTTTCGTTAACGTTGCAAAATGGTAGGGAATTTGTGCTTCATTCATGTGGTGTATGAATAATTAAAAATGATTGTGCAAATATTTCCATACTTAATTTTAAATTACGCAGATTTCTTCTGGAATATGTTAGTTAGCACATTGGGATAAAAAAACAAAACAATGGGGATAAGGGCTTTTAAGTTTCAATTCATACATTTTGAATAATAAACACAAAAAGATACAATGCAGAGAGTTTCATATGTTTTTCATGCTTCTTATTAATATTTTAGAGTGTATTTTGTCAGATTGGAGGGATTATTGGAGTTCATTATGGTGCAAAACACTGTTAATCAAGCGCTGAGTGGTCCAATAGGTCTGTCACCATAGAAACGGAACATGAACAGTGGACCAAATCAGTTGATTGAAGTCGTTCCAGACATTAATGGAGAACTAATGGGGCACTTTGTCTTAATTACAAGACGGAAATCAGTGTGTATATTTGAGTGAGTGAGTATCTGTGTGTGTTGGTGCGCAATCATGTCATTTTTCAATTAGCTACGTTTTATTTCTGGGACTCTGACATATTGTCTTTCCTATTTGCTCTGTGATCCACAGTAACCTTTTCCAATTAAAACAAATAGACAAATCCTGCACATGGAGAGCATCGGGTCATTGGGTTTAGCAGTTCATAGCTTTGTCAGTGTTAGACGGTAACCATATCATGTACAAGTATAGATAACTACCTTTCACAGTCAGATTGAGACACTGTTTCACATTTTAAAATAAAAGCAGGTATATGTCACTTTTTTTAGTCAGGTCATAGTTTACCAAGTCTGGAAATGTTATTTTTATATTTTAGTGTAGTTTTAGTCAATGAAAAGTGTTTTAGTCAATCAAGTCTAGCCAAATAATGACTTGCTTCTTTCTCCCAAGCTATGTGGTTTTCACAATTTCCTTTTTTTGTTGCTTTTTTAACAGTTTTTAATATTTGTATTTCTTTACTTATTATTTCCAACTTTGTGAAAGCAGACACATGTATAACATACAGGTATATGCAATTCTGTGTGTCCAAAATATGGTTTTACTATTAGCTTAACTCGTCTATTGTTTCGTCGCCTTTATTTGGTTATCTTTTGAGAACAAAGTTCATGTTTAATCTATTTGGTGCCGTCCCATCAGTTTTAGGGTTGTTGACAAACTTATTTAGTCATATTTTTCGTTATTGACGCAGATGACCTGCCCTTAATATTTGTATTGGCCAATTCCCCTGGAGTCACGCTGCTTTCATTGAACTCTGATGCGGTTCGGATACTGACGCAGCACCGTGTCGCTACCTCCGTCACATGATGCTGTTTTCATGTCTGCTGCTAGTTCTAACCTTCCAACAAACCCTGTGTTCTTCATCCTTTCATGAAGCTATGAATACTTGTGTTTGTCTGTAAGTAAACAACAGATCATATGATACGTCTGAGGCATAACATGACACAATATATTGATTCAGCTCCTACCATCTTATTCACATCATGTGCAACTTGCATGCAGCCTCTCCTGTTTCCTGTCCGTCATTAATCTACCTGTTCTCATTATGACAGACTGCATCCTGTTGGAAGCATGTCCGTAATATCCTGTAGTGTTACAGCAAGTCTTTCTATTTGACAAGGCCAATATCCAGCTTTTTTGGATTTTCGAAAAGCTTTCTTATCTCATTTACACACTCAAGCATCTCCCAAATACAACCTGATGAAGTTGGGAAGCTTTAGAAATCTAATTTCAGTAAGAAGCTCTTATCAGTAATGTGATCCTCTGGAGTCACATTTGTTAATCAGCCAAGTACTATCAATTTGCGAAAATCTGTGTGCACATTTTACAGGAGAAGTTACCATACTCATGCTCTGATAACAGTATGAAAACCAACACTGACATTTTACATTTCTGAGAAAAAACATCATCAGTTTTTGAAAGAAATATATGAAAAGTATTACATTAATAGTCAGGTTATTAAAGGTACCATGTCATGCTTTTCCGGTTATTACCCGTCCCCTTGTGTGTTATGAAGGTTTTCGAGTCACAAACCCTCAAAGTACACCCTGTAGCAAGTAAAACTCTAACACAGAAAAGACCTGTCTCTGCTGCCCCCGAACGCCTCCTTGGGGATTTCTTGTTTTCTTCCTGGGTACAGTGACGTGCCCATACCCAAATGGACCCATTGGTCCAAATTGACCAATCCGTGGAGCCGTTAAGTTACGTCCGCAGAGCCGTTAGGTTAAGTCCGTGGATTGGTCCAAATTGACCAATCCGCGGACTTCCTCACACACTCAATCTTTTCTCAGCTGCAGCTCCGCCGATTTCTCCTCCCTGAGACGGCGGGACACGGCGAGGCTGTGAGTTTGTGTGTGAGCACACACTGACTCACAGGCAGGCTGCAGGTGTGTGTGTGTGTTCGGGCTAGGTTTAGATGTGTCTCGCTGTCTTGCAGACCGCCACTGCCTGGGCTCACAGGGAGGGGGGGGGCAGGAGCTCCAACAAGCCGTTTAGGACAGAGAGTGAATACACAGACTATACAGAGATGCTGTATGAGAAACCAATGTGAGTTTGGAAAATTGCACAATATAAATCTATTTTAGTATACCTCAACAATGGAATTATGATCAGTAGAAATGGCCATGACATGGGACCTTTTAAGATATTGGGATTATATTCATTTTCGATCAAGTTAAATGGAATTGTATTACATTTTCATGAAATATTTACTTTTTTTATTGCTACACCACCTCCAAATAAGGAAGGTTACCTGAACATTTTGCAATGATTATAAGTCACATAATTAAGCCTTTTTAGTAGCACAAGGCTAAAAATAAAACCATCCAGCTAGTACAGGTTATTTGATAACAGTACGTTTATTCTCTGACAGGGTGTAGTTTCAGGTTGACCTGAGCTTGCTCTCAGCTTTTAGGTTTCCCACACTGATTGTTATGTCTGGGATTGGTATCAGGGAAGTAAGCAAAGAGACCTACCTCAGCCTCTCCCCACCTCTTGTCAACAAACAGGAAGAATGTCCTGTCGGGGCCGTACCTGCTTCCTGTATCTGCTTAGCAACAAGGAAGCTGTTACTATGGTCTGTCAAAGGGGTCAACAACCAACTGTGTGTCCTGTTACATCACTTTAAAGGGATGTAACAAGTATCTGTCTTTGTCATAGCAGAATATAACTTTTATTGTCTTGCACCAAGGAAGTGTATAAAATCTGTATTTATTACTACTTCCTGTTCAATCAATCAATCAATCAATCAATCAATCAATCAATCAATCAATCAATCAATGTTTATTTATATAGCCCAATATCACAAATGTTACATTTGTCTCAGTGGTCTTCACAGTTTGTACAGAATATCAGTATGACAATACGTGTATCCAGTAAACATGAAACTTGAAGTGTGTTTTCAGTGTGTGTGCCAGGTACAGGCCTTTGACAGCCCTCTCTACTCCTTCTATTATCTCATCCTCTCTCCACACGCCGCCAACATCCAATGCAATAATTAGCAATCAGTCTCGGCCCAGTGGCTCCATTCACTGACCTGCTCACACACAGTGTCACACACACATGCACACACCGGCTGCATAATGGAGGAACACCCTAGGGTGATGATTTATTATCTATTATAGCCTGTGTGCGTCTGGAGAATGTCCTTATGTGCTGTGAAGAGTCCTTGTAGGCTCCAGCTATGGGACAATAAAGCAAAAAACACTCAGGTTCTCAGTCTGTATTCGGACAGAAGCATGGCAGGAGCACAAGATAATGACAGAGGAGAACTCATCACACCAACATGAGATTGCATTCACAGGACACACAGGTCAGGTGGTGTAGAAAGTAGAAAGTAGAAACATATATTTAAATAATGCTGGATAATAGAGAAGCCTGAGCACGTACACATTGGAAAAGGCCTCTACTATGGATGAGGCACTTTAGGTCATTCATGCATGTGCATTTCTATTATAATCAGCTTTCCTCTCATTTGGGTGCATGAAAAATAAACGCACAACTGAGATTAAAGTGCTCTGAACAATAAAAGTCACACAGCCTCTTGTAGCGCAGAAAATGCCGATATGAGACACGGGTATTTTATTCATTTATTTGTGCAAGATCAGCATATAAAAGAGAAATGTCTCCTGACAAGGGAAGTTTTCAGATTCAGACAGCAGCGAGTAATTCTCGAGTCCTGAGTGCAGTCGGAGGGCAGAGAGAAAACAATTGGACCGTCAGGGAGTTTAGTTGTCAAAGAAAACAATGTTTGAAATGTTTCTGTCTGGTCGTATGATCATCCAAATTCATAAAGCACAGAAGCATGGCGTGCACAATGGGTTTGCTGCATGTTACGTTTTTTTAGTTTTTTCATTTGTAGTTCAAATGAAGTTTGTCAGTGTTTAATTCAGAAGATATTTCCTCGACTCAAGAAGTCAGTGATGGGTTTATTTTCCCAGCAGTTTTTTGCTCTGTGTTCTGTGCAGTATTGCCATTTATTTTCCAATAAAAGTAGCACTAGCTTTAAAAGTAGCTTATATAAATATTCATCTTTTGGTCATCTTCACAAAGCCTTGTGGTTTGATTGGTTGAAGTGGACTGATAGTGCAGCATTGGTAATCAAAATGTTGAAGGCTCTAATAAAACATAAAGCAATCCGGTTTTCCCAATAATGAATGCCACTTGAAAATACATTGTAGGAAGTTACAAAGTTGTCAATAGCCGATGTAGATTTAAGCTGATTTGAAAAATGCTCTTATTTGAACAAACAAACCTGCATCTTAAGTCTTCCCTTTAACAAATGTAGACGATCGCCTTAGCCTCTCCTGCCTTGAAATATCCCCCAGCAGGTCCAATCAGCTCCCCCTCCTCATCAGCAGTGAAGGACTTCAATTCTCAACTTCAGCTGCCGCCCGCTGCTCAGATGAATAAGTAAAAGAGAAAGAGGGCCACAGAACGAGAGGGCGGGTGAGAGAGCACCTGATGAAAGAAGGATGGAGAGAGGGGGTCAAAAGAATAAAAAAAAAAAAACAGACTGCGCCCTCCGGTGCCTTTGTCCCATTGGCCAAGGGCACACCGGGCGCCGGCGGCAACCGATGACATCACTTTATGAAGCACGGCGGGGGAGGGCGGGGTCTCTGCTGCCTCTTGTCACCCTGGCAACAGGTCCGTGTGTGTGTGTGTGTGTGTGTGTGTGTGTGTGTGTGTGTGTGTGTGTGTGTGTGTGTGTGTGTGTGTGTGTGTGTGTGTGTGTGTGTGTGTGTGTGTGTGTGTGTGTGTGTGTGTGTGTGTGTGTGTGTGTGTGTGTGTGTGTGTGTGTGTGTGTGTGTGTGTGTGTGTGTGTGTGTGTGTGTGTGTGCTTGTTAGAGTTATGCAGGGATTGCCTCACCTCTGGCTATTAATCTGCTGCCACTCTTTTATGTTCTCTTTCTCTGTTTTCTTGGCTCTCTTTCTCCATGGAGTTACATTTTGTCATACAGAAATACATTTAGAAACGCAAATCAGTGACCTCTACTGCTTTGCTCCTTCCTCCTTTATCCATCTTCCGTTTTCCAATCCTTTCCATATGTCCTTTCATCCTCTCTTCCACTTCCCTTTTCTTCATCCCTTCCTTTCTCCTCCCCTCCTTTTCAGTATTCAACTGAGTCTATTGTAAGTGGATTGCTGTGCCCACTTAAAAGGAGTGGAAGAATCACACCACTAATCTCATTGTGAGAGAACAAGAGTTGAGTGTGTGTGTGCGAACGAGAACGCAGGTCCAAGAGCGAGTGACATTCCTTCTGTTTGTGTGTGAAAAAAGAGGAGAGGGATATCCTATGGACAGGTAGTGATGAGGGAAGCCAGAGACAGAGACAGAGAGGTCTTTGTGCGTGTGCCCTGTTAAATCAGGCATGTAACACCAGCTTTTATTGAAAGCCTCTCCAGACTCCTGTGATAAGTGGCAGGCTCCTCTGATCTGTACATGAAAGACCAAGAGGAAGAAAAGGAGAGAGGAGCGAAGGTGCGGAGGAGAGAAAGTGGGGAGAAGAAAAGAGGACAGCGTGGAAATGAGAATGTGGGGATCAGTGTGGTCCGTACAAAGGAAAGGTAATTTCTCTTCTTCCTGGGGAGCTTCGTGTATTGTTTGACGAATAGGGAAGATGAAAAGAAAGGACAGGATGACCAAAGACTTTACTTTCACACATTTCTACATTTTCATATCTGCACAGTCAGGCTGTGCTGCTTGCTTCAACAACCTTATCCGTTCCCATGCACCGAAACTGCACTTTTCTTTCAAAAACACGTTTCTAATCAAAGTCCCCGTAAGTTCAGAAGGTCACAGTTGCATGCATAGGTGAACCAAAATGGACTATCACCTCGGAGTTCACTGTTTGTGTCACGTGTGAAATAAAAAGTCACTTGGGTAACATAACAAACTCATTTCAAGCCAAACCATGTCCTTCAACTTAACCAAGCTGTTTTATTATGTTTTTGGATTTAAATTGCATCCGTAATACATCAAAAATAGGTTCCCCATAAAATGTCATTTAAAATGCATGGGTATGTATCTTGCCAATTCACCGAACAGGAAAAAATGGCCGGAAGAGAAAAAAAGAAAAAAGAAGTCTTTCAAAAGTTTGCGACTGAATATTTTGTTTGTTTGTGCTGTCGTTTATTTTAATCCAGCACCCTCATATTATGCACAAAGTTATAAAGAAATAAATACAAATGACACAATATCACACTACTAGCTCTCACATATAATGGTCATATTCGAGGACCTTGTTAGTAAAAAAAGAAAAGAAAGGAAAATATTAAAGAGAGAAATGGTGAGAACAGATCACAGGAAGTCTCTTCTGATCCCTGTCCTTTAATACAGCCTTTATGTCCTTGATTTACATGCTTGCACCATGCCAACATTGCCACGTCTTTCTTGTCTTCTTCTCTCCTTCATCCCCTCCCTTCCTCCTCATCACCCTCCAGGCGCCACACACACTTCTCTTTCATTCCTGACACTCTTGTTTTCTGCTCTTCACTCCCACCACTCCTCGCCCTGTGGGAGGTAGAGAGAGATTTATAGAGCCAGAAGTGATATCATTGTTAACGCTGTCCTCTGAGCTCCACTTTGACACACACACACACACACACACACACACACACACACACACACACACACACACACACACACACACACACACACACACACACACACACACACACACACACACACACACACACACACACACACTAATTATTTAATTCAAAATTACGCCATATCAACATTGATTTTAATTTCTAACAGTATGTATATCACTATGTATGTAGTATGTACTGTATAATGTACACATGTAGAGTTGTAGAAAAGACATGGTGTACAGACAGTACAGTACACTCTGACTGTACAGTCACTACAGTGTAGCCTATACTGTATAGTAGGTGTGTAACAGTGTAATGCGTATAGTCTACTCTACACTCTACCTTTCAGCAAAGTTTTAGGGATATAGGCTCAGTCAGCTCAGGGACTGTTTGGTTACATTAGTTTGGTAAATTAAATAAACGTTTGAACTTTGTAGTAGTTCACTGTAGTTGCTGTAATAAGTCATTTGTAGACTAAGTGGCAAAAAGTGTTTTTTTTACATTTTTACTTTGTAGAGAAATGTAGACACAAGCTGGAAGGGAGCACAATAAACCTGACGAGTTTGAATTTGAGTTGATTATGAGTTTATTTTCAATTGATAAGTAGCTCACAATAAGTTCACTTTAGTTACTCACACAACTTGACACAAGCCATGGGTTCAGGTCCGGACTTATAAGTCCGGACCTGAACCTGAATGTGAGTCCAGGTACGCAGCACTACTTGTAGGTGACTGAGCGCGAAACCAAGGGACACACATGCACAAACACTCTTTTAGACACACACACTCCCTCCATAGCACTCTCCTGTCTGCTGTTAAGAGAGTTTGTTCCCACGCCTTAGTGGGGAGTGTGTCACATGAGCAGCCAGCTGTGTGATAGTGTGTGTGTCTTGGAGGGTGTACCGGGACCTATGATCGGGACACTTGGGGCCTCTCCTTGGGGATTAAACTTGTGTTTTAAGGTCAGAGAGGGTTGCACTGCTGGTGGCTAAAGGACACACACACACACACACACACACACACACACACACACACACACACACACACACACACACACACACACACACACACACACACACACACACACACTAACAAATGAACACACTCACACTCAGTTACCTCAGGAACGAATTAGCCTGCTGTTGTCAAACAGAATGGCTTAGGTTCTTTTAAATGCAATATGGTGTGTGTTAGCTATTGTATTGCCAGCTAATCCATTAAAGTGACTTCATAGGCAAGGCACGGCAAGGCAAGACTTCATAGGGCCCAGTAGCACCAGCATCCCTCCTCTGAGACCCTCGGCTGGGCAATTACTGTGTGGGTAAGGTGGTGGTAGGCGACTGGCTGTTGGAGTTGTTCGAATAATTTAGTGTTTTAATTTCTTTGTGGCCTTTGTGTTTTTGTTGGGATGTCTAAAGGTTAAAGTTACAGCAACGGAGATCCAAATGACTGTTCCATGCACCCAGAAGGTGTTACTGTCTGTGTTTCCTTGTTCAACAAGACACTTTTACTGTCATAAATGGACTTTTTATCCAGTTTTAGTCACCTGATGCTGTTCTTATTATAAATCTTTATATTTGTGTTTATTAATTATACATTTTGGTCGTTTTTAACTTCATATTTTCACCTGGATCATTTTTAGTTATGAGAAACAAGCTGCGCAAAAGTTAAAACTACTTAATTTGTTATGACTGCTTCATTTGTTGTTTTTACTTGTTTTAATCAGTGGGTCTGTTTGTTTTGACAACGGAAATGAGACCTTTGGAAATAGAAACATCTTGAACGAACACCAAAGGGTGAGAAGCTGGGAGAAGCTGACTGCAATGACTGCTACGGTGGTGAAAACAACAACTCCCACGCTATACCAAGGTGGGTATTTCAACAAAATGTTACCTCTCGTTTATCATATGAAGAATTCATTTTCAAACATTGATTAAAGCCAATCTTAAAATTATTAAACAAACGCCTGTTTGAGACTCCTCAGTGCACACAAAAACATAACTTGGAGAAATAAATAAATATGATATATAAATATGTTATTTAAAACCACCTCGAATATGTTGTGTTAATGTTATGAAATGTTCTCTCATGAATGATGCGGTTTTGCATTTCTATAGGTTGTACAAGCATGGTTTTATATACTACCATGTTTAATCATGTTTTATGCCGTTTGCTAAGACTTGATAAGTCGCTCATAAAACACAGGAGGTATGGAAACTAAGAACACCATATGTGGTAAATTGTACAGCTAATATAACACAACACATTAGTTATATTTCCTTTAACTGGTGGATATAGAGTTGCTGCAGTGGAGACGCTGCGCACAGCTGATCGACAGCTGGGACACAAACCACCAAATACGAAAACATAATTCAGATCCAGTCGTCATGACTCCACACCGGGGGGATTCCCCGATCATTTCTTACAGTCTCTCTTCAAGGGGGGTGTCTCCTGTCCCCGGTACAAACACACTGAGGAAGGTTAGGCTATGTGTATTTTTTTTGTCATGAACCTTTTTCGGACCACTTATTTATTTATTTTGGTGACGATCCGACCTCCATGCTGCTACTCTGGTTCAAACGGCATCCACCAAACAATATGATTTATCTCGACCTCCCCAAAATAACCAAAATCTGACACGGTGTGAGAAGTCTTTTTTAGCTGTTCTGTCGTCATTTCCTGCGATCTTCTTCATGCCGTCAATCAGAATGAATGAATGAATGGGCGTTCCTTTGACTATTTATAGGCAAATATGGGCGTTACGTGAAGCCCGCAAAAGCTGCACCGCATTTCGAGTCGATTGTGATTTATAAAGGGAAACCGGCGTAGGAAGTGCTGTACGCACTTTCCTCGCAATGTTTGGTGAAACGGAAAATTTCGGAAAATTTCTGTACCTATTTTTTGGATTTCTACTACGTAAGCAACCTTCCCACGTGAATCCTACGCACGGCGTTATAAATGAGGCCCCAGGTGTTTAGCAGTCTTATGGCCTGTGGGATGAAACTGTCCCTGAGTCTGGTGGTTTTAGTCCTGATGCTGCGGTACCGCCTGCCAGACGGCAGCAGACAGAACAGTTTGTGGCTGGGGTGATGGGGGTCTTTTATAATCCTGAGAGATTTCTTCCTGAGCCGCTGGGAGTAAATGTCCTCCATGGATGGCAGCTCCGTCCTGGATGTCAATTTCAAATTTGAGTTTTTGGTGGAAACCAATATGATGTCACAAATCCAACATTAGTAGAGCACATTAAATAGGATGGTGTAATTTGACATATTGGTTGGAACTGGTAGTCTCTTTAGGCTTGAATGAACCTATCATGTATTTAGACCATGGTGAAATTGCAACAAGGAATGATGAATTCTGATGTGTTTCAGAACAGAAACAGGTCATATTATTTGTCTGTTTATATGAATTTTTTTTAAACAGTAGAGTCCACACTACCATATTAAATAAGGTAACGACCACTCCCTTCTGCTGTTGTTCCCATGTTTGTCCACCATTGCCCTGCTTCCATATCAACAGCCCTTTCTCCTCACATGACCTTGACTTTGCAATTTCAATTTGGACGGTATCATTTATATCTAAATTAGCATTAGTTACAAGTATTGACTGCCCTGACTGTGAATTAAATCAACCCCATTGATTCTATCTGAGCCAACGACAGATACAATTAGGAAGGATTAATGTGATACTATTCAGGATCCAGACAAAAAGAAATACGCTCAAATGGATTGCAGTGCTGGTGTTTTAATAAATGAATGTATGACTAAGTTCTGGCTGATTCATGCAAAAGGCAATCAACCCTTTGTCGCAGAAGTACAATGTGACAGACTGAAGAATGGTAGACAATGGAGATCTATTTCATTAATTTCGAACACTTGTAACTCCTGCAGTGATTTTCGTGAAAGGAACATGAAGTCTTTGATAGTGAACTGAAATAAAAAGCCCTTAAGCTGATCATTTAGGAAGTGTATTTGGGGTTCAATCGAGGAAAAGGCTTTAGAAAGGGCTATGAGGTTTTTAGAGTTATTTTTAAACATGGGTATTAATGCTGTTTTAATCCCATTGTTATGAGATGTTGAGGCTTTTAAGGTTTATTGGTCGACTGGTTATGGGGTGTCACTGTGTTTCGGGGATTCTGTCTAGACACATCTGTCGCAATATGCTTATTTCTGTCAAAGGCTCTAATACCTTGCAGAAAATGATTATGTGTTTGATGTTATTCTTCACAGTAGGGGGTGTTTCGTATCGTAAACAGATTAAATCTTCGAAGGAGAATGCAAACCTCTAAGAAGGCTATTTCCATAAATGACACATAATGCATGTATCTTCCCCGTCATTTGGATACGTATTAATATGACAAATTGAAGCCATAATGCAGGCTCTTAACAATTCATAGTTACCTTGTTTACTCTCACCTTTAAGCCCACTATAAGCAGGACGAAGCACACTGTGTATATCCTTTCTTGGTTTTACTTACAGTGTTATTGGTTATGGTAAAGCTCAGTCTTTTTAATTTGTCATTTTTCGAAACCCTCTTCTTCGATGAAACTGGATTTTGGCCTCTGTGTTACACAAGGCTTCTTGGTCAATATTAGCAATCTGAATATCAGCATAGATATACTGTTACATTACCAAATATATATAATGTCTTTCAAAGCCTTAATAGACATTAATGTAATGTGACAAAGGGGAAATAACAAATACACAATGGCCCTCTCTGACCTCCTCTCAATTGGTGAGCTGAACCCTGGAGCAAAGCCGAACCTTTATCTGGTCAACAGACTGAGACTCAGAGGACAGCCTGAAGCAAGAAGAGGCGCATTTCCAAGAAAGAACATGCTGCCGTGTGCTGTAAAATTAAAGAGACATTTTCTGGAAGAGGGTCTGCTTTTCTGACTTTTATATTTTGAGTAAACAAACACAATCTCGGAATATCCAACCAACCTTAGAGAGTGAAGCGGCTCGGTCAAAACAACATGGTATTAGAGCCATTATAGGTACATTTCTTTGTAAAATTGTGAGTTTTTTTACCTACACTGCATCCAATACGCCCTTATTATCGGTCCTTTTTCCAACTTCTCTTGATAGATCATCAGATTCTTGACATACAAACAGTCACATCTTGAGGGAGCCTTCATCCCCACCCTCTTCCTCACTGTTCTGACAGTTTGGGCAGCTGTCACGGTCACTGTTGACAACACACTGCTGTCCTGAATTCACAATGACAGGTTGAAGTCATTGTTGATTGAACTGGTATCTACAGTTCTGCAGACATTCAATCACGCCGGTATCCAATCAGTGTCAAGTGTGTCCAGCATTATGTTTCAAGGCAACAGGTTGTCAGTGCCAACACTTATTAGGCAACAGAAGGGAATAGAGGTGTGTTTTGACAATAGAGTGCACACTTTAAACTACTTCTGAATGCATGCTCAGGTTCACTTTACCCACAGGGTTGCCTTAGCTTGTCAATTACTCCTGTGCGCGGGTGCATGAGGGCAGAGCAACCCTTTGTTAATATCGACAGTGTTGTCTCTGCAGGGCTTCACACTGTATTGGCTATTCAGAAGGTCTGTTCGATTTCCCAATAGGTCATATGTGCTCAAGCATTTCTGTGCCAACAACGATCCTGCTTTGTGTCAGTTTGACAGCACAGTTTTCGCAGCTTTTCCTTTATTCGATGTTTTCTTTTGATTATTGTCATCATGGTGTCATCGTGCTGTGAGTGGCTGATATTGATTGCACACGCGCTGTCTATACTTTCAGCTACTTTGCCCTCCATTAGTTGGGATAGCTAGATCAGATGTGTATTGATTTTGGCAGTGAATGCCTTGTATTCTAGGGAATCAGCTTGCCAATATAGTCCTATAAACTATTTAAACCAATACCATAAAAACACAGCATAATAACAGGTATCCACAGGTATATAATAGTACACTTTTAAAGGTGAACAAATAAAATATAGGACACTCTTATAGGAAAATAGAGACAGCCCTCTTAACAGCCAATTTCACCCTGTTTTTGTTGAAATTAAACTGAAAATGAATCTTGACCTCCCAGGAATGGCCCTGTTCCAACAGACCAGGGGTACGTAACAGGAAAGTGACAACAATGCTGCCTTGAAATGTGTACCTTAATAAATGCAAGCGGGTGCTGTAGAACAGGAGTTGACCTCACCTGCCCGTCTGATGGTATGCACAGTAAAATGCATGCACACACTGTTCGCACATTACCCCCCCCCTCTCTAAATGTCAGAAAGCATTGATTGTGGGATTGTGAACAGGAGCCTAGAGGCAATTTCAGGTTTTGTTTGTGTTCAACGAAGATTTAAAAAACAAAACCTGACAGTGTATTTAAAGGTCAGAACGAAAGAATAAAGGGGCTCTGTGTCTCTGTGTGTGTGTGTGTGTGTGTGTGTGTGTGTGTGTGTGTGTGTGTGTGTGTGTGTGTGTGTGTGTGTGTGTGTGTGTGTGTGTGTGTGTGTGTGTGTGTGTGTGTGTGTGTGTGTGTGTGTGTGTGTGTGTGTGTGTGTGTGTGTGTGTGTGTGTGTGTGTGTGTGTGTGTGTGTGGTTTTAAAGCTTTATTTAGCTTTAAATAGGAATGCATATATGTTTTATTATCTATTTTGTATTTTTCAAATTACAAACAGATTATTGATTTAAAGTTGATTCAAAAGAAAAATATGCCGTATTGATCACATGGTATTTGATAATTATACTATTTTGTGTGGATGGTAATCTTATAAGGTTGCATTATATAGGTACAAAATGTTTTCTTCTTTCTAAATGGTTACTTCTTTCTATAAGAAGGTCAAGGTATGACACTGAGCTGTGTCTGGCTGGTGCAGACAATGTTTGTTTTTCTTGCTTTAAACCAGTATCAATATGTTCAGTCTGGACAGTTAAGGTGAATGTACTTTAGCTCAAAGCTATCGTCCTCTGCTGACGTTTTTAGGCTATCAAATATGAATAATTACAGAACAACGAACCCTCTGTTTCCCACTAGAAGTCAAGTTTAAAATCATTAGGACTGGAACCATGAGTCAATTAAAGCCACACACACACACACACACACACACACACACACACACACACACACACACACACACACACACACACACACACACACACACACACACACACACACACACACACACACACACACACACACACACACACAGCAGCGAAAACAATCCGTCTTTCTACAGGAGAAGCTGGTCGGTGTTGAATTTAATCTCAATAGCAATCCACAGGCACTAATCCTGTAGATTATAGACCCTACACTCTAGTACACACACACACGCACGCACGCACGCACACACACACACACACACACACACACACACACACACACACACACACACACACACATTATTAAGGTGATTAAGTATTAATCTGTCAGTCCTAACACAGACAACTGAAATATGCTGACCTTCACCATATGCCTCAGGAATGATGCTAGGATTAAACAGATCCACATGGCTGTAGGAGTTGTGTAATCCCATGTAATCTGTCATATAGATACTGGACATGTGACACATATAATCCCTCTGACCTGATAAAGAGATAGATAGGCCCCAAGATAAATGTAGATTATATCATCATTGAGAACCCTAGATGCATCCAACCTCAGACCAGCAGGATTAATAACATCTTAGTGAAGTGAATTGCACATAATGTAACTCAGAAAGAAGACGGGGTAAATGTTTTTGACACATTTGGGTCTCCATGTTCTGCTGAATAAGTCTTTCTCTGGTAACTTTTTTGCATTTGGGAAATACAAATACTTTACATATATTTGCAAACTAGGTTACTGTAGTTTCTATGAGAGTCTCACTCCTACATGTAACATAACAAACAAAAGTTATGTAAAAACACATACATATGGGATGGATGACAATGTTTTCTTTGTTGTACCATCGACTTGTGTCTTTTCTTTTTGGGGAGCAGTTTCCTCTCTGACAGGGCATGGTTAAATAAACAGAAATTGTGCAACAAAGCCAATAAATAATGATAGCCTCCTCCATTTTAGACTATTCGTCCCCTCAAAGGTCAGCACTGTCAAAACAGATTGCGGTCAACAGCTCAAATGTATGGGTAACACTTCACCTTGAACTTTAACAATAAACACTATAGTCTCCATTTGTGCATAACAAACCCTAGCTGCTTAACAAATACACAGTACTGTCTGATGGAGAGAGACAGGAACACACATATATTCATTATAAATGGTATCATCGAGTCCAACAGAGACATTAATTATTAAATGAAGATAGCATGGGACTATCCTTGCATCTACCAGTAAAACCATAGCAACCAGTTCTGACATTTTTACACCGGATTACCAAACTATGTCTACTGCTTCTTACTCTTCCAAGTCCTATATGACACATACATTTAGTGTTGTAAACTATAACAAATATTGTGTAGGAAATAAAATGTAAATCTGGATTAGTAGAAACCCCTCTTTGCGTAGAATTAGAGACTATTACAGACTATTTATTTGTACGAAGAAGAACATTTAAAGTTTGGCTGGGTTTGGCTTTATTTCCTTTAAATTATGGCAATTTTGTTCTACTTCTTTACTTGGTTGTTAATTCCCTAAGATTAGCTTTTTTGTGTTTGGACCCCAGGTAAAAAAACCAACACTGATTCTAAAGCCATTGGGGATCCCAATAAAGAAAATCAAATATTAAAAGAAGCATAAACAGGATAAACCTCTCTCCATTTTGTTTCATTTTGAGGGGAGTTATAATCTACTGGCCTTTGAGCATGTGGCTATGTATATGCATGAGAGGGAGTAGTGATTATCATAATGCACAACAGCCAGTGTGTGTGTGTGTGTGTGTGTGTGTGTGTGTGTGTGTGTGTGTGTGTGTGTGTGTGTGTGTGTGTGTGTGTGTGTGTGTGTGTGTGTGTGTGTGTGTGTGTGTGTGTGTGTGTGTGTGTGTGTGTGTGTGTGTGTGTGTGTGTGTGTGTGTGTGTGTGTGTGTGTGTGATGGAATGATGCCAATGAGTCTGGATTGTTCAGTATTAGCTTCAGATCAGAGCGTCATGTCATGATCCTTTTACAGTTTGTGTGTGTGTGTGTGTGTGTGTGTGTGTGTGTGTGTGTGTGTGTGTGTGTGTGTGTGTGTGTGTGTGTGTGTGTGTGTGTGTGTGTGTGTGTGTGTGTGTGTGTGTGTGTGTGTGTGTGTGTGCATTTGGCATGGTTAATCTCTACGATACATGATAGCTCCTCTATTTTCTCTCCGTCTCTGTTCATCTCCTTCATCAGCTTTCTACTCAGCCAATCAGTGTGTCTGAAAGCAGGTCACCAGCCTCGCACTCATGCTGCTTCCAAGTTCAAACACCAGTCAGTGGACCCCCGCTCTTCTTGTTGCTCCAAAGAAATGTCAGCTTGTGTTAGCGCAAACCTCGTGCCTTCATTTGTCATCCAGAAGAAAAGTTGTCTGCAGCTGAAGCCATCTCATATTAGCGATGTAGCCTCATATTCAGCCTCTCTAGATCAAGTGTATTTGATTTGGATTGCTCTTAGCGTCGGGACTCATACGTGCTTTCTGTTCCGTGTAGTGAGGCAGAAGGACTACAGCCCCTGAAATTACTAACATTATTAAGGTTCATCCTGACACCAATTAGTTTCCCTCTATAGTATATTTGTTGTATGCCTTCTGTTAGCTATGGCACCTTTTCAGTTTTTTTCTACAATGCCTCTCACTTAGTGAAAGAAGTGTCAATGAATTGGTGGCTCGTTGGCTGCAAGCCACCATCACATGAATGTCTGCTTTTAAATAGTTAGTTTAGCTAACTCAAATGGAGCTGTACAATATGTGTTTGCTTTCATCTGTGAGCAGACTGCTAACAATGCAGCATATTTTCAAGGGATAACTACAATAAATCAGGGAATCAATCATTGAAATGCTTTTCATAGCCCTGAAACCTCTAATGTAGCTAATTTAGACAGAATAGCTGTCCTTAATGTGTCTACAATTCATATTATGGTAGATTATTACCGTTTACTGGGATTCTGGCAGCATATCCCAACGCAGCACTCATGTTGAAGCTTGTTACTTCAGCTGTGGAGGATGTGTTTGCAGTTTGTTATTTGTTTGTCTTCCGGATTACAGAAAAACTACTGGCCTAATTGTCATGAAACTCAGTGGGAGGATGGAGCAGGGACCGAGAATGATACAGAATATGAATATGAATATAACACTGAATATGTTTTCAATCGCGTCTCCTTGTGCTCTTCTGGTACAGGTTGTGGTGTTTATAATAGAGGTCATGCTATTGCAGCCATGGTTGAATGCTATCTGTATGGCCAAAATCTTTAGAGGTGGTGATCTAAGAATCTACTTTAAAATAACGTTTTTACCAAGATATCTCAAAGTCCACACTGAAAAAACTGAAACGTTGACTTTAATAATTAAATGTATTATGTCAACAAATTTCACATAACTGTATTATGTTAGTTGAAAGCAATACTATTCAGTTGAACCTATGTTTCAGTTTTGTCATTGCAGTAGCTTAATTGTCCTACTAAATATTCAAGTCCAGAAAACACCAATAGTACAGGCGTTTCCCAGTGTGTCTTAACATTGAGTGTAGTTCTCTGGAGAATGTGTGACTGGGCGTTATCTTGGCTCCTCTGAGCGCTGGGCTGGAGCCAGCGTGGCAGATGGCTGCATGTCTGCAGGTTTGGATTCCTACTGATACAGCAAACACAGACAACCAGGGGGGAGGAAGAGGCTGCTGATATTTATTGTCTCCTTCCTTGATTCGCTGTCTTAATCCCTTTTTGTCCTTACCTTTGATTCCCTCCTCCCTCGTTCAACGTCATTTTAGTTCTTCCCACCGAATCCATGTTATTCTGTTTCCCTTTTGTCTTCTCCGTTCCCATCTCTACTATAAATAAGAGGTTCAGAACAGACAATATTAGAACACATTTGAGTAATAATACAGTTATTTGTTTTAAAGCCTGCCTGCCTCCCTTCTTCTGATATCATTTTTGGTAACTTCAAGCTAAATTGATGAGTAAAAAGTATAAAATTGATGAGTCGCGAGTTAGAAAGAAGGAACATGTCCCCGCTGTGTCTCTCTACATTTCAAATTGTCATTGCTGCATTTTTTACATTGATTTTTTCCCGCTGATGCTCTGATCTGGAGCACAGCGCGCTTTAAACTCTTGCTCTACAATCAGCCGCTGATATGAAACATGCAGGGTGAATTTCCAGGATAGTAGATGAGATTACAACTTTGCTGTGTAACGGAAAAAATTCAATTATCCTCTGCAAAACAAATAGATAGAAAATGAGAAAATGCATTTCATTTTGTGGAGAATAATTTGAACGGGGGGAAAATACTGCTCTTGCAGGATTAAAGAATGATATCTAAATCCTCCGCATTCCTCCATTAGTTTATTTCTGTATCCTTTTTTTATCATTATCACTCCATATTTTTCTTGTTTTCTTGTCCCCCCTCCTTTTCTGTCACTCTTATCTCTCGGCATCCCCTTTCTCTCTTCTCTATCTCAATATGTCTCTGCTGGAGCAACAGTATGTGTACACCCGGTTGCCGTGGTAACCAGAGGAGGCCAAATGTGCGGGCGGATGAACAAAAGACCCAGAGACCCTCATCCACAGAGAGAGAGAAGACAAAAAAAAATCAGATTTCATTTTTAGGCGAGGGGTTTGCTGTGTGTGGAAAATGAGGAGGTGGAGGAGTAGGCAGAGGAGGGGGGAAGGATGGATAGCGTAGGTGAGGTGAGTTCATAAATGGAAGAGAGAGAGAGGAAGAGAGGGGGAAGGGAGATGTGGTTAACAAAGCTAAAAAAAGGGTTAAGGGTTTCTATGAATAAAAGAGAAAAGCCTAAAAAATGCAACAGTGCATTTTGGAAAGCTCAGGCCATAGTGGAGTCTCTGAGTTAGAGACCATTTCAACACTTGGAGGTGCAGAAGATGTCATTTTATTATTCTTAAGATCATTCCGAAGGTGTTTCGTTGTATTGTTAGAAAGAATCAGGAAAAAAGGTGTTTTGGAGAATATCTTAAAGGTATTTTACGGCATGTGATTTACAGTAATGGAAACCTTACTGCTTCTTTACTAATAGCTTAGTTTACTCATATCTGAAGCATGCCAGCTGTGTGGGCCAGCAGCAATATATGAAAGACTATTCTACTGACAGACTTCTCGAACAGCTGAACTCACAATCAAGTCTTTCAGCCATAAGATTGTTACACTTGGAGAGCTTGATCAAGCACTGGCACCACCCAAAGTGTTGCAAGATCAAGCTGAGTGGTCGTAGGGTAACCAACAAGTAAGGAAAGAGAAACACAAATTATGTTTTTCAAATGTTTTCGTTCTTCTGCCATACACAGAGCCTCTTAAAGCTACAGAACACTACCAGGGGGAACAGTCACACTCCTTTTGTGCTAACCTTTGATTTCCCCCTCCCCAAGTTCACGTAATTTCATTGAGCAAATGTATCTGAAATAGTTTCATCACTAATTGGACGATCTAAAAGTTACATTACATTGCATTTATCTGACGCTTTTATCCAAAGAGACTTACAATAAGTACATTCGACCAGGAAGACACAACCTTGAAGAAAACAGAATCATATAAGTACATCAGGTTTCATAGAGCCAAGCATTTCAAGTGCTACTCAACTGGCTTTAGATAAGCCAGTCCTTTGTTAGTATATAAGTGCTTTGTTAGCAGTTCTTTGTTAGTCATTCTATCGCTCGAGGTGGAGTCGAAAGAGATGAGTTTTCAGTCTGCGCCGGAAGGTGTGTAAGCTTTCTGCTGTCCTGATGTCAATGGGGAGCTCATTCCACCATTTTGGAGCCAGGATAGCAAACCCACGTGTTTTTGCTGATGGGAACTTGGGTCCCCTTCGCAGCGAGGGTGCAGCGAGTCGTTTCGCTGATGCAGAGCGGAGTGCACGCGCTGGGGTGTACGGTTTAACCATGTCCTGGATGTAGGAAGGGCCAGATCCATTCGCAGCATGGTACGCAAGTACCAGTGTCTTGATGTGGATTCTAGCAGTTACCGGAAGCCAATGGAGGGAGCGGAGGAGCGGAGTGGTGTGGGAGAATTTAGGAAGGTTGAAGACCAGGCGAGCCGCTGCTTTCTGGATGAGCTGCAGAGGTCGGATGGCACATGCAGGTGGACCAGCCAGGAGGGCGTTGCAGTAGTCTAGGCGTGAGGTGACGAAAGCCTGGACCAGAACCTGCGTGGCTTTCTGGGTCAGCTGGGGACGCATCCTCCTGATGTTGTAAAGCGTGTATCTGCAGCAGCGGGTTGTAGCAGCGATGTTTGCAGTGAAGGACAGGTTGTTATCTAGGGTCACACCCAGATTCCTTGCAGTCTGAGTCGGGGAAACAACAGAGGGGCCGATGTTGATAGTCAGGTCGGGACAATCTTTTCCCGGAAGGAAAAGCAGTTCAGTCTTGTCAAGGTTGAGCTTGAGTTGTGTGACAGTTTGAATTTGACAAGAAAACATACTTCTCTAGACAGTCTCTCAGAAAAGGCAGACCTCGGCTAAGGCCCTTTCTATAAGTGAAAAATAGCGTGTGTACCCACCTCGTTATTCAAATACACTCCAAAAGGTGTTGGGTTCCTCCTCAGCCCACGCTACACCATTAAACCAAGTTAGATGAAAACCGGGTCTGTAGATTTTTTGTTATCATGCTGACAAACAAAAACATTTACCTAAACAAAAACTCAAGAAGATAATATGCTATAGTCTTGACAATAAATGAGGTTACAGTGCAATAAGAACCCTTTTACTTTGATGTTTGGTTTGATGTGATATTTTAAATTGTACAAAGGCACTGATTTTATAAGAAAACGCTGGTGTAATAGGATATATAATCATCCATAGAATAAATCCTGGCTTTAATAGGCCACCTCAAGGCTTCTTCCAATTAGTGCAGCTGTAAAGAAAACAACTAAATGTCTCGTGTTTCTCCTTTAATCAGCATCTGCAGCCGCACTGCTCTCCTTGTAATTATGTTGCCCTGAACAAGGCGCAGACATCCATTCATTCTCTCTTATTAAGCTGTATCCTAGTAATTACTAGGAAAGAAATTACACTCGGAAAAATGTCACGTTGATTTCCACTTCAAGCATTACTCTCATTATCTTTGCTCTTTTTCATTAGAAGGTTTTTTTTTTTTAATTAGTCCTGGATTGTTTTATAAAAAAGATACAGACGCAACTGTGATACGAGGCTGCTAGTTTTTATTTTCCATCTTTTTGACAGGATGTTACCTCTCTCCATCTTCTATAAAAAAACCCAAGCACAAGTTCATTAACCTTTGAAGTCTATGATTAACAGTTCATCTCGTGGCAAATGTGATCCTATTTGACTAAGTAAACGTATGGAGCGCTGATCCTCTGCAGAATATACAGATAGACCCTTCAGGGCACTAGTGGGAAAACCGTATTCAATTATCATGCCTATTAAAACATGTCAGGAGTGTGTGTGTGTGTGTGTGTGTGTGTGTGTGTGTGTGTGTGTGTGTGTGTGTGTGTGTGTGTGTGTGTGTGTGTGTGTGTGTGTGTGTGTGTGTGTGTGTGTGTGTGTGTGTGTGTGTGTGTGTGTGTGTGTGTGTGTGTGTGTGTGTGTGTGTGTGTGTGTGTGTGTGTGTGTGTGTGTGTGTGTGTGTGTGTGTGTGTGTGTGTGTGTGTGTGTGTGTGTGTGTGTGTGTGTGTGTGTGTGTGTGTGTGTGTGTGTGTGTGTGTGTGTGTGCAGAGCTGACATTATGCAAATAAAATTACGCCAATTAAAGCACAGAGGGGGTTTTGGGGGAGAGACCAGCAGCGGTGTGTGGCAGTGGGGTGGTTATAGAGCGGGTTCTCCAGTGTGTGTGTGTGTGTGTGTGTGTGTGTGTGTGTGTGTGTGTGTGTGTGTGTGTGTGTGTGTGTGTGTGTGTGTGTGTGTGTGTGTGTGTGTGTGTGTGTGTGTGTGTGTGTGTGTGTGTGTGTGTGTGTGTGTGTGTGTGTGTGTGTGTGTGTGTGTTGAAGTGGGGGCATTCTGGCAACACTGTTCTTCACACCCTCTCCTCCATCCCCCGTCATCCCCCAAAGCCTGCTTCCCTCCATGTCTGTCTGTCTTCAGGGGGTTGAAGGAGCTCAAAGTAGGAGCTCCATGTTTGGAGGAGAGATGGAGGGAGGCGAGAGGACATGGAGAAAAATGGGAGCAGGAATAGAGGAAAAAGAGCCTGAAGGACAGAGCCAGGAGCCACTGTCTAGGGGCAATGACACTGCATGACCAGTATCATTAAAAATAATATTACTTCATGCATCAGAACACGAAGGTGTGAGTTTTTTCCAAGTAGGAACAACTGTCTCTAATTGTGACCGCAGGAAAGGAGGACGTAGTAAGGTGATGTAGTAAAATAAGCGCCAAAGTATAAAGCCTCCAGGAAAAGTTAAAATAAATATTAATAAGAAATATTTTTGCCATGGACTTATCTTTGAAAACAAGTCTTTAAATCAACAATTCAACATCCAAGTACAATAGCCCTCAGTTAAATCATCCTAAGAGTTTTCACTAATAGCTTAAACCAGATTAATTATTTAACCATTGTTCTGGCTTCCTTTACACACATTGTTCTCTATTAAATAAAAGTAAAAGCTGCATTCAAGTGCCGAATTAATGTTGGTCTATAAAGAAGTTTGTGTGAGATGACAGCGAGGGAAGTGAAAGACTAAACTGATGTATCTTGACATTTAGTGCATTTTTTATCCACGTTTCCTCCAGAACACATCCGTATTTACTAGTCTTTTGCCCAAGGGATAACACCAGCAACCATGTCTGTCAGGTTAAATGTACCCCTGAGAAACTACCTGTTCAGACACAAAAAAACAACAGAATTGTTTCCGGCGTTGTCAAAAAAATCTTTTCAGTCTCGTTCTCGTGAGAGATGAACTGTCATCACAATGCAGTGGAGGGGATTGTATCACAAACATTGTTGTCAAGCTTTCATCTCTGTGTACAGATTTCCAGAAGAAAGTGACAGCATCACACGCTCGACTGAACTTTATTAAGGTGCCTGCATCTGAGGGAAATCAATAAAGTACAGACAGCTTTGAAAGCAAGGAAATGAAATGTTCTTGTAAGAGCAGTTAACGGAGATGAGTGCACATATCGAAGGGTTTTTGAGCTGATTTTTGAAAACCGCAATTTAGTAAGCACAAACCAGTCAGTCATCAGTCATGTTGGTACTGTACGATACATTTGACCTAGTAGTTGTAGTTAAAAGCAATCCGATATATACCATATTTACCAGCTTTCTTTGTCAATACATTTGGACCTGAGTGCCTTTGTTTCGAAAGATGTGAAACAAAATTGAAACCCAGCCAAGTCAAATGTATTTTATTTCAGCAGATGGAATAAATCCCACAGTACTCATAATTCTCTGAAAGCTTATGGCAGCAAGCCAAGGATAGACGTATACAGAATGAGCAAATAGCCTACTGTATATATTGCTAGTGCTAAATGCGGCATGTGTATTTTACGTGCAAATCAATGAGACAAGGTCTACAGTGCCACATTTAGTCTGCTCTGTGTGTCTGTATAAGGCACAGTAAATGATACCTATTTTGTCATAAACCAAAGTATTGGAAAAATGATTTAAATGTTAGTAAAAAAAAGATAAATGTCACCAAAAAAAATACGGAAAATGAGCTTCTTAAAGCGGTTGACCAATCACAACAGAGCCGGCCAGATAACCAATCAGAGCAGACTGGGCTCTGGTTTCAGACAGAGGGTGAAAAGAGGTGCTGCAGCACAGGCAGTATGAGAAGAATAAAGAGCTTACGGAACATTATAGCATGAAAACACTTCCCAGTAGAATGCCAAAATGCAAATATGAACCTGAAAATGTCCTCTTTAAGCATTCTATTCATCGTTTAGACGTTTCTTATACTGTACATTTTTTGACATTTCTTCTAATCCAACAATAAATGTGTTTAGAATTTTATTATTTACACTCAAACTTACACTATAAAGATGTATTGTCAAATACCAATTTTGTATTAACTACTAAGTGGCACTCACTAAAAGGGCCTAAATAAAAAGTGCCAGTTTCAAGCATGGCCTCTGAATCCCTCTCCTCATGACGGATGCGATTTACAGTTCAATAATATACCCTCTAACCTCATACAGTATTAATAGAACATATGATTTATTTCCCGTACCCACTCGTATTTTAAGCTTTGAAACTAACTTCCCGTCCTCTCCTCTCCTGCTCATCAGTCAGCAGATGTTTGGGAAGCACAGACGCCACTCTCTTCCTCCTCCCTCCTGTCCCCCTGTCACTCCTTCTCTCCATTTTTAATTATTGCTGCATTTCTTCTTTCCATCTCCAGTTGCAAAGGCTTAAAATGAAGGAGCTGCTGTCATTTGAGTAGACACTCAGCTGGATTCATGCCTCCACAAACCTGCTCTCCCTCCTGATGAAATGTATTAATCCATATTCATGTGCTGATTATTGAACCCTGTCTTTTATCAAAGTTAGAGTGCTCTCAGCCTAACTATGCATTTTTCATCCATCAGCCCTAAAACCTGCCAAGGACCAATTTACTGGCTTCTTTATTTCTATTCCTTATTCCTCCCCCACTCCTTTTCCCTCTTTCTTCAGCGTCAACGCCCTTCTCTTTTACTCCGTTATTTCATCACGACCCCCTGTTTTCTGTTTGCTCAAGGTCTCTTGGTGAAAAAGAGAACAGGGAGAATGGTGGATATAAAAACAGATGATATACAATAAAAATACATGACATAAAACCCATGTTTCATATTTTCTCATTAATCTCTCCGCAGTGGATCTGGTGAATGAAAAATAAAAGTTGGAGGACAACCGGGGTCAAGGCAGGTAAGCTGAAAGTCCACCAGGAAGAACAGATGACATGTTTTTCTTTTGTATTCATTGCCTTGGTAGTACAAGGATGTTGTTGATTTTACTCAGGTCACTCTTGGACATTGGCCCTTTCTCATTTCATCAAATCTCTCTCCTCGACTCCTCGACTCCTCTGTCCTCCGGTAGTGACCCGGAAATGAATTTTAGCGCGCCATGTTGAAGGACATCCCATTTCTCTAAATGCACGTCGAGGACCGAGCATCGAGCATCGAGGAGGCTCTCTGGAGGAGCTCTAACCGAGGATACACTGATGGGTCCTCCATGGTCCTCCACGGCTGCTTCGCGGATGCATTTCCGGGAACAGAGATGTTTCAAAGAGTCGTGACGCACGGCCGGACTTATCTCAGCCAATGACAGCTCTGCATGCATCCCCTGGATATTATTTTAGAAACTGCTTTCATCGCGACGCGATGTTTACAGAGAGAACAGCTGTGAGGTCCTTGCAGAAAGCAGAGCAGTGTGTATAATATATATCACTCAGTAGAACAGGCCTACTCTTTTTGCTTTAGTTTAGTAGATATCTACAAACAAAGAGTCGATATTTTTCTAAAACCATTCAGTGCTTCACAATAAAATACACAACGGCTGTAGCCTGTTTTAGGAGCTGTATGTGCGTGCGTGCGTGTGTGTGTGTGTGTGTGTGCGTGTGGTACAGTGTGCAGGTGTGTGTGGTACAGTGTGTGCGTAGATGCAGCGGACAGACAGGTCTGTTGGTTTGGTGTCCTCTGCTTACTTGTAATACTTGTAAATACAACTTTTGGCCCGTAATTTATTTTCCTCATTGTAGCGACCAAAGGGGAGAGGGGGGGGGGATATATCCAGTCTCTGATAGTGTTACGAGTTATGAGAGTGCTCTGTTTGATTCTGAAATTGTATTTATTTATATAAATATATACACATATATATGTGTGTGTGTGCGTGTCCGCATCTGTAGCCTGTTATTGTCTCATTATACCGCACTGTGAATGAATCAAAGTAAATATACAAGTCATCATGAACACATCTGTCCATCAGACAGAGGCTGCTGTGCCTTCTGTCATCATTAATGGACGTCTCTTTAAAATGACCGCTCAGAGGAGAGGAGTTCTCATTTCTCTAACCGCCTGCTGCTTCCCCTCCTCTCTCCTCGGTTCCCCTCCTCGGCTCCTCCGCTCGCATCTCCTGTGGGCGGGACTAAGTATCGAGGATAGGAGTCGAGTAGGGGAGTTCGAGAAATGAGAAAGGGCCATTGTGTATCTTCCAATAGCGGATGATTGTAAGTGTTTTGCCCTGTAAACAAGAAGTGGAGATGCTGGGGATTGAACCCAGGACCTCATACATGCGAAGCACGCGCTCTACCACTGAGCTACAACCCCTCTGTTGAATGCGCTCTGATTTATAATAAACACAGCAATTTGAGCAGCGGAATTGAATGTTTTTACTATTTCAGATTTATTTAATTTAGAGGAAGTTCAAGGCCACAAGAGAGGTGTTGGGTGAATGCCATTACGTAAGGCAGCCTTGAACTGTTTTTACCACAGTATTGAAAACATTTTACAATTTGGAAGTCTTGGAGCTTTGCCCTGCACACAGATACAAAATACTTTATCTGCTTTTTGTACATGCAGTATTTAATAGTGCATCCTTTTTTTTTATAAATAGAATGAAATAAACTGTTGGATATATCGTAGTAGTATCACATTACCCACTTGCATCCTTATGCTCAGAACAACAGGGATTACTCATTAAACATTGATCAATAGCGCTATTCGTGATGAAAAATTGCAGAGATCATCTTTAACTTTAAAATGGCGGGTTCATTTATCTGCCTTTTCAGTCAAACAAATATATTACTCTATTACAGGCCACATCATTTTTGTAAATCTTTCATGTTTAAAGTATGTGCCAAACATAAAACCAAACATATTTAGCTGTAAAAGAAGATTGTTATTCTTAAATATTGAATTTGTGTAACAACATTTCCCGACAGAGTATGTTGCAGAACTTCCTTAGTTGAGTTACGACTTAAAAAGATGATTCATGCATTTTCAATGAACTTGTATGTCACTTAAATAGGGCAAGAAAACACTTCCACTCCATGTTCTGTGTCACTCACACGATCATATTCATGTTTATGTGTTTATGTGTATAAATAATATACACAGTGCCGGACACCATTCTGAGACTCACACGTGTCAGATTGAGGATTATCATATGTGCAGACATCCACACATGCACAGTGAATCGCTTAATCAGTGATCTACAGTGCAGTATAATCTGCGTCATCAACCTCTGAATCCACTGAATGAAGTCATCAGTTTCTCCCATATAATCATAATCTCTCCCCCTTTCAACACTGGCTGCTGCTGTGTAATCATTCTGATGTGACCTGACTGCGATGTACTTTTTTCCCTAAACGAATGTTCCAGGCTTAAAATGCAGTGTTGAAACTGACATTGAAATGGATACAACAAGTGAAATCAGCTCCAAAAAGACATCGAGTCCAGCTCAATTTACTGGACAGTTTAACGGGTCGGACTCAAGCTCAGCCAAAGCTTGCTTTTCCCCACAAACAATAAAGGCTCAGACTGAAAGACCTTGACTATTTCCAGCAAAGAAAATGGGAATATTCCACATCCATATTGCAGCTCAGCGATAAAGCAAACGAGTCAAACGCTGTTTAGTGTGTACTTTTGAAAGGCTTTAAATCTGTGCTATCAGCCAACCACAGCCGTTTATCTCCCTCGCTGGGAACTGTACTTACAAGCGTATTGTCGCAATAAAAAGACCACTGTGAAATCTAACAAAGTGAGCCATAGCTTGATTTTCTCTCCTCTTGTGACCTTCTAACTGCTGCCAATGGTGATCAGTGAATCTACCCATATGACCTCTTTTCTATTACTAACACCCCTATTTCTTCAGCTGGATCAGGGGTCAAAACATGTTGTCGAGAGCAGCTTAGCACGCAACAGACTTGTCTCATTCTTTCAGAGGTCAGATTTGATCATCAGGAAACAATGACCCCAATCGCCTCACATGCTACAAATCTACAAGAAAACAGCATGTCACCTCTCATCCTCGGCTCACTTTGACTTTGAAAGCAAACACTATAGCAATGTATGGGTTAAACTCTATCATCCATGGGTGATTACATGGGCAGAAATCGTATGAAAAAATGTGAGGAAGCTGTAAAAACATCATTACTTGCAGTAGGCTGTTGTTGGAGTAGTTTGGTTACTCTACACATATCTGAACGACACATTTAATCGTCTTTCACACACTGTTTTCACTTTTTAACTAGGATACGCTTTCAGAAACGGCTAGGGCTATTCTTTTTGATTTATATATTCAGAATCACTAAAACAACACTCAATTTAAACATAGTGGCGTATTCTGCTGGTTCTTGGAAGGCATGTTAAGCACTAAAAATGATTAAATGATTTACCATGAAGGTAGCCGAAAAACTCAACTTAAACATAGCATTAGCTGCTCTTTAAATGTGCTTCCTTTTCCTCTGCACCCCCACATTCACAATCCTGTTGTTCCAATTAATACGCCACGGATCACAGGTTTTTTTTTTGTATTACTCTAGTCATGTATTAATGTCACAGGAGCTTCACTTTGTACCAAGCACTTGTTTCTTCAATTAGATCTCAGTGGGGTGGAGGGGTACAATGTGGTTCTTGCCCGAGGCTCTCTGCTCCTCCACACAGCAAGAGTGGGTTAACAGGATTAAGGGGACACTTGCATTGGGTTGGGTGGAGCGCTGGGTATGTTGGCAGGGACTCCATCATGGTATGTAGTCAGATAACGCTCAGAGAGCACAACGGGTGGCGTATTTAGGTCAGATTTAAAAATGGCATACATTAACACAGACACCTAGAGGGTGTTAGAGACCTGTAGGGTGAACATAGCTATATATATATAAGGAGGTGGTGTCAGGGGTGTGTGCATCTTTATGTCGGGTGATGATCCAAGAAACTGAGTCAGGATCATAAGGGACTTGATGTTGGCTTAATCTACTTAATCTGATTGAGGACAGCGTCATCTTCTCAGGCTCAATAATTGATAACACCATCTGCTGTGGAATCAAATACCAGAATGCCACACTCGAAGAATTAGGTTAGAGCAATTCTTGGTAATGACATTTTACCTTTCTTTGCCATAAGGAGTCAGATACTGGATACTTTAATTTAACACTTCATCATTTTCAACAGCATGAACCTGTTGCAAGTGTACCCTTGAGTCGATTTGATATTATTTTAACGATATGTAAATATTATTAAGACATTTTTTTTGTGCAATTGAACTTTCAATGTTAAGGTTGGTAGCTGCTAATATTAGCACTTGGAGTAGTATTTTTTTGCCAATTGGTTTTCCATTACTTTTAGCCACGTATCCATTTTGATTTATTAACTAGCTGAATCAACAGGTAATCGCTACTTTTGTACAGAACGGCCCTTCTCCACCTTTACACTTTTTTGGCTTTCTAATAACAACAGTGGTGGATTGTCCGCGGTAATTCTCTTACAGAGAGGTCAACATTCTTATCAAGTTGAGCGGATTTTAAAAGGTGGAGTTAAAAATCTGCAGACGACTGACAAAAGAGAGAAAGAGTTGTATCTCACAGCTGGGAATAACTGCAATAGATTAGATAGAGTTTTATTGTCTCCCTTAGGAGAAATTTGTCTTGGGCATCGAGATAATACACATAAAAAAAATAGATGATTAGAATTACCTGTATTCGATTTAAGTGACCAGCCATTATTGAAAAGCAGCATGTATGTCTTACAGAGCACTTCCTGGTTCTTTGAAGAATGACGGTAATGATTATATTTCAGCTCACACAGAGAATGTCTATATAAGTACAAGCTAATTATAGCTGAAACAATCCCTTTGATTAGACAGGGCTTTTTAATAGAATAGGTTGTGTCTTTGTGTATGTTTGTGTGCATTCATGTGTGTGTTTGCTGTCTAGGTTGTGCTTGTGTATGACATGTAAATAATTGATCGGTTAGCATTGTTTGAACATCTTTAATTTACAACACATGGATAGATAGCGTACACAGTTCTCCCCTATGACTGCATGAAAGAATTGACTTCCAACGGGCCAATATTGGACTGATTAAAACACTTTTATTAATACTGAAAACATGCACATGTTGCGACACCTCAGCAGATGCAGCTGGAGCCACATGAGAAGCCTCCCAACATGTTTCCTTGTTTCTTGGAACCACCGCACATTTTGTGTTCTTGTAACGTTGGAAGTGAAAAAGAGGGTTCATTTTACCCATGACAGAAGAAGGCAGATACGAGGGGTTTTATGCGCTGATCCTAATTGTGTTACATCCAATATGACATGCAAGTGTAATACCGATTGCTTTTTGAAATATTACTGAATGGGGTAACTATATTCTTGCTCTGTTTGCTTTGAGGAAAGGACCTGCCGGGACAAACAGTCGGAGGAGGAGATGAACATCAAGGCAATGAGGCAAGTAATGGCATCGCACTAAACTCCAGAGTTTATCATTTGTGATTCAGAGGAGGGCCGTATACATCCTGGTTTGTTTAGAAGAAGTGGAGATGCTGGGGATTGAACCCATGCACTCTACCACTGAGCTACATCCCCTCTGTTTGTTGCGAATTGTTTTGGAAATACAGAAGGGTGTGGTCTCAGTCTCTTCACCTTTGTGTAATTTGTTACACATATGCAGTAAGATATGATGGATTAAGTGATGTATCTGCTTAACATCCTCCTTTGGAATGATTGAATGCATTAACCTTCTAGTGCCTGGTTATTTCTCTGTGTATCTTGAGTGACCTGGACAAAAATACCCATATTCTCGGATCATTTGGCTTGAATGAAGTGAAATGCTTTAGCTTGAGCGTTGATCCATATCTGCAGGCTTACCTGTGCTCAACCCAACAGTTCAGAGCCGCTGCCTGAATCCCTTCCACCTCCAACCTCAATGAAACAGCAGAATCCATTGTTGGGGGATTAGCGGAAAAGGTTTTGGGAGTTTCTTCCATTTCCTTCCCAGCAGAGGTGAGGGATGGGGGGTAAATCAGTTGGCAACCAGCCAGCTGCGATACATACGCCAAGCAGGGGGAGATTGACCCCACGCTCGCCTTGTAATCTTTTTTATTCTGGGTGAAATGCTCCCATTCTGTACAGGAGTTCTGCTTTACAACTCTACACTGCTCCTTAGATTGACAGTTTGAGTGACACATATTGACAGAGGGCGCGAGGGGGAAATGTGCACAGCTGCAGCAGCAAAGGTGGAAAGTATGATGGGAAACAGGGACGTGGGGGTGGGAGAGGACTGAAACACATTGTGCACTATATCTAGAGTTTAATTAGGAAAATGAAAGCTGTTAACTAAATGAGTGTTTCTGTGTGAGTGCATGTGGCCCCTCTGCTCCTCAGGGCAGAAGTCTCCTGCCTTTTGTGACCCCTCCCTTTTTTTCTCCCTCACACACACACATACCCACCCAGGCTGTTACTGAATAAGGGGGAGAACGGCACCAAGAGCCAGGACTGAATGCATTAATTATCCACTTAATAGATTAGTCACACTTTTACGATAATACCACTTCACAAAAAAACTATAGATTCATCATTTTTAACTAAAATCACTGTTCCACTTTTTGACCTGATGTCCAAGGGCAAGGGCAATGTCACGTGTGTGTGTGTGTGTGAGTGTGTGTGTCCTGGCTTAAAGCTGATCAAGAAGCAGCTGCTCAGTGAATCTGAGGCATATAATTACATTTGCTGGAGGTGGTGGCTCATCTGTCTCTCCATCGCTTTCCTACGTCTGATTTTCTTTTCAGTCAACCCCTTCACCCCTAACAATCCTTCAATTTCATCACACATCTACACTCATACACACACACACATGTCAAAATGTTAACCTAACCCAGTGTCTGGCCTTGGCTGCCACATCCACATATGTACCCTGATTTGTTTTGAAAATGTGCTCATATATAGAAAGACACATTTACAGACTTGTGGCAATGCATGCATGCACACACACATTAACAGAAGGAGTGCAGGGTCACGGATTGCAGCCTCCTTACATCAGGGTCTGAATATTAATGTGCGGGGACAGATAAGCAGCCGTGGCAATCCCTTTAAGTCCATGCTGCTCCCTGGTTGGTGCTCCTGGTTAATTTATGCCAATCTTTATGCCCAAATTATGCAAATGATGTTTCAGCTTGAACCCTTGTGTGTAGAGTGTGTTGATGGCTTGAATCAATTTGACTGTGTCTGTGCATTTGTATTTGTGTCTGATATATGGAGAAATGTAAGTATTTCTTTCCAGTTTGTGTTTTCAGTGTATTATTTAATCTTTTTTTAGCACTTGCTTCACCTGTCCAGCAGGGGGCAGTTAAGCTTGAGTTCAGCTCAGAGAAGTTTGATACATATTGAATGACATGAAGTTTTAACAGCTTCCTTATTATCCCAGCTACCACTGCAGTCATTCTGAACAAGAACTGACCCTGAGCTGGACCTCCACCCTGACAGTGATGAATATACTAGCCACCCACAAGTCATGGGTGAAGGCACCATGGGGGTTTCCATCTCCAACGGCCAGTGATGAAGATGTTCATTGTGATGCTGAGTGATGTTAAGTCATTGAAAAGTCATCGGCTGAGCAAAGATGAGACACGCACAGTGTGAGTGTAATCAGGCTCGATTAGCGACGGCGCCGCTCACTTCTTAGCTCCTTTTGGCTTTTCTTTATCATGGCTCTCTTACCTCTGACCCCGGTCCTCCTCCTCCAGCTTCTCCTTCCCCCTCTCAGTCTACCAAATCCTTTAATCCATGGTCCTCTGTGACCCCTCCCTTTTGTCCCATAGTGGGGGTACATGTCTGCACCCCCGCCCCGTGAAATTATCCGGTCAGCACTGCCAGCAGCCCTGCTATCCTTAGAGAAAAGAGAGATTGAGCGGGAGTGTTTCCAGTAATGAAGTTATGGCTGCTGCACAGTTTATCCCAAAAATATTAGCATTTCAACACAAGCTTGAGCCATCTCTTTACTAAGGAGCCTATTGTTTTTAAAGACATGTGTTTTGACACCACTTTAATACACATTAGGTTGAGTTTTTGAAGCACTGCAGACGTAAATGTCAGGAGAAATTAACAGCACATGGCAGAAAACAATCTCCCTGTGGATTATTAGTGTGGTTAAGGCCTGCAGACCATTGACCTCACTTCTAGGATTTAATCATCTTACTTTAGACGCTCCGCCCCCCATGATGTCAGATGACTGAAAGGTGGATTAAGGAAGCCAGACCACAGGAGCACATAAAAGGAGCAGAGAGAATATTCCTCGTCAAATGAAAACTCACAGCTTCATATTTATTTTATTTTTCTTCACCAGGCTCCACTCAATTTGCATACATATTTTACTCACACTACCTCAATGTTAAACTTTAATATTATATACTTCTTTACACACATTTTTAATGTATCCTCTGTTTATTTGCAGTAGATTGGTCTATTATAAAGTATTGTAATGTTTTGTCTATATTTTATATTGTGCATTCTTTAGATACTCTATAGGTTATGTCGGATGGAGGTGTGTGGCGTAGTGGGTTGTCTATAGGTGTTTGGATCAGTGTGTCACAGGCAGGGGCGCCGCCAGGGATTTTGGGCCCCATGAAAATATATCACATTGGGCCCCACCACCAGGCACAGGCCACTTTGTTTATAAATTACTTCGAGGGACGTACAAAAAGGTCTAGCGGTCCGTATACGGACCGGGGGCCGGAGGTTCCCCACCCCTGCTTTAATATAATAACATTAGTATTAATATCATAACCAAAATATCGGTGATTAACATTTTGTTTACCTAATACAGACTGATCACTCAACGCTTCAAACTGTCCATCATCCAAATAGACTAAAAGCAGTTTTTTGTTTTATGTAGATCATTGGCTATGTGGGAAAATACTGTGTTTGAAATGTATAATTAAAATTAGATGTTAGCCTTTTGTTTTGATATATATATATATATATTTTTTTTTTATTCCAGTCTCCCTTCAAATATGTTAAGCGGCATGTCAATCAACACAATGCTGCTCACCTCCTTCAGTTGGGAGAAAAGCTGGTTCAGGTTCAGCATTATGGGGGGACAGGGCTGCTGAGCCTAGAGATGGATCTGTTGGTCCTGGCACCAGGGGGGGGGGGGGACAACTGATTTAGTATGAATAGGCGCTAAAAATGTGCCTGCATTTATTAAAGGTAGGTAGGTAAGAATGGAGAAACCAGCTCGAGAGCGCTAGAATCTGAAAGTACACAACCAAAAAAAAATCTGCCCCTTCCTTCAGACTTCCTTACAGAGCCCCTCCTCCAACACACACAAACGCGCACATGCCCAATGAGGGCAAGAGATTTGTGCACAGTTGGAAGGCTGACAGGCAGGTAGGCCATCAAATTATTTTAGCCGGGCCGGCTCAGATGATTGGTCGTGCTTTTTACAGCGCCACGGCTTCCACAGATGACATTTTTGTATGTATTTATTGTCAAAGTATTTAATATATTCATTGCTATCGGGATGTTAAGAGCATTCCATGGAATATAACAAAAAGGTTTTTCTGAAGTGAATTACCTACCCCACCTTTAAATGTCAGCTAAAAGAGCAGTGAAATGAAAAATCTCTGAATTGTCTGTACTTAATGTCAGCTTAGTAAAAAAAAACATTAGCTAACAGACTAATTTCCACCACTCATGGACCACACCTTTTCTTGTGAAAAACTGGGTGACATGTTGTCGCCCTTTAGTCCCTCTCTCTTGTCTTTCTCTCCTTTCTCTTCTTTTCTTAGAGCCTGACTTTTTGAGTCGTTGAAACATGGTACAACACACGTATGTAGGCTAAGTACTAGCATCCCTCCTCACATGCTTTCACTCTCTGCAAGTGCCAGTGCCCGAACCGCGTTTGGAGGCAGGACCAAACCATTACATGTAAATAGAAGGGGGTGTACATAGGCTTTGGATAATTAACTTTTGGAAGAAAATAAGTTAAATGAATCGTAAGTTTAGTGAGTACTTATCAATATAACGTTCTATTAATGTTAATTATTGAGGATGGATGACAGGTTACTTATATATTTTTTTCTTAATGTTCTAAATATTTTGGGGCCCCCGTCAGTCACGGGCCCTTAGAATCGTCCTAACTTTTCACCCCCTTACGGCGCCCCTGGTCACAGGTTCAAACCCCACTGCAGTCAGCATGTCGTTGTGTCCCTGGGCAAGATACTTCACCCCAAATTGCTCGTGGGGATTGTCCACAGTATTGAGTATGTAAGTCGCTTTGGATAAAAGCATCTAACAAGTAATGTAATGTCGACCTATTGCAATGACAGGTTATACTATAACCACTGCCGGTTTGCATATTGCATTGATAGTGCAACCTTGAATTACTCCATAACATTACACTGCCTGCAACGGAATTAATCCCTAAATCTAAAGAACGTCACTTAAACAACGCCATTGTTCTCAGTAGTTTAATATGAACTTCAAACGAGGTGTGCACCTGTCTGCAGTGACGTCACCCTTACCTGTTGTGTACTCTCGCGCTGACTTTTCCGGAGGGCGGGGCGCGAGACTCTCAGCACTCGAGCGCTGTAGCAGCACAGCTTTCCTCCTCGCGCCGGTCATCACTAGCTTCCATATACCGTGCCAGCGCTCGAGCTCCTTACACTCAACACTCAACACTCAACGCGCGCTCTCAATTTAGTTTCACTTCACGGACGGAAACGTGATTTTTACGCTTTGTTTTCAACAGATAATATTAAACTGAAGACCAGCGGAGGTTTTTTTCTGTATCAGCGGGACAAGCACGGCGACACCGGGGCACAGAGCGACCGGGGATAGGAGCGAGGCTTCAGTTTATTCTCACCCTGTACACTGGACAGTATTCCTGCACGGAAGGACGGTACTTTGGATTACTTTGACACACAGTTTGGGACTGGAATACACCCCAAATACAACTACAATATAACTACACATGTGTCTTTTGGTTCTGAGCATGTCGCTTTTCTTTTGTAGATAATACACATATTGCATTGCACTGAGCGGATGCATACACTTCTGTGAGCTTTGTGCAGCTACGGGGAAAGCAGTAACCTGTAGCAAGATAGCATAATAAAAATATATAAGAAAGCATTAATTTAATTAAAACGTAACAACATAACTTATTAAACATTGATTTGGAGCTTTCGAGCTCTGCGTGTTTTTGAACTCAGAGAAACCTGCGAACCATATCAGGATGCATCTCAGCTGAAACCACGACTAAGGGACTTTGGTGTTGAAATCAGACCGGACCTCCAGCTCCGTCCTGGACCAGAACAGAAGCCGAGCCATGATGAATCCTGGCGGTGAGATGTTGATCCTGCTCCCGGCGCTGCTGTGCCTCCTCCCCGGAGCCTCCTGGGCTGCGACCCTGGGCGGACTAGGAGGTGAGTGAAAAGAAAACAAGAACTCACGTCTGATATACAGTTTGCATCGCTGAGATCATAACAATAACATGCACGGTGCAACATCTGTAACTTCCTCATAGTTTGCAATGGTGCTCCATGTCATTAAGCAATATGGAAATGTCTCTTAAATGATGTGTGGCAGTGATTGGTGCAGAACATAATTTAACCAAATGGTAAACCTGCACGCGTCCGCTTGGTCAGCCTCTGCTCTGCTGTTTTAGGCATTCGGGGCGCGGTGCCAGAGGGCTGCCTTCAGCCTTTATTGGGACTTGATAAATGATGATGCTGGCGAAGCAAGCAGGTGCCAGACATGTTCTGCTCCACGCCAACAACAAGTGCACAGACTGGGCCAGTGTTGGATTCATTCAGACACATAGCAGCTTTCAAACTTAAAGGGACAGTTATGTCTAATGCTTCTCTCTGGAGGAATTGATGCATGTGGGAAAGTTGTCTTTTTATCTGCCCTCATCCAGAGGAGGCAGAGGTCGAGGTCAGTGGCTCTGTAAGCTGGCAGTGATTCAACATCTTGCTCAGGATGACTTCATATCCAGGGTCTTCAAAATGTTCAGACTGTGTCTCTAAAAGGACCCCAAAATAGCCCTACATTTTTTTTTACAAAATACTGAAGTGTCAAAGAGAACCAGACACATGCAGATTCAGATGGCTATACGTCAGAGAGAGTAGAAGACAAGCCCATCTCTCTAACAAGCTGCCCCTTTGTGCTGGGGGTCAGCAGCACAGACTCTCCAGTCTTCCTGTTTTCTGGAAACAGTTAAAGTGGAAAACCGAGGAGAGGGACACATCCATCAAAGCAAAAATCACAAGGACTTTACGGGGCCGTATGAACGTGTATCTCCTTTTGTCCATGTTTGGAATTCATTCTCTTTGTTTATAGAGTAATACATCTTCGGTATGTTTTTATTCTTTCATTTCCTTTCAATAGTTTGTGCATGGTTATGTGCCTGGGGTCCTTTCTCTCCCCTCCCACCATGTGATGGTGTTTACACCCAGATGCAGTGAGGAGGAAAAGATTTAGAGGTTGCGTCACTGTGTCCATTGACCATTAGCCTGAACTCAGTCACCTGACTGTTACCGTAATGGGCTTTACCGCCCTCTGGAGCAGAGCTTATTGTGATTTAACCCCTTTTGTGTTTTCCAACCTTAATTCTTACTTCAGACAGGCACTGCAGGCTGTTGATTCGGGTTCATTTGCTGAATGAATGCAGTCTCTGTAAGTTAGCTCCCTGTCTCTGTGTGTCATTACGCAATTCGGGCCTGTAGCACGCTAGCCCCACAACAAATACAGTTGGAACGAATGCCAGAAAACAGCCGCGAGAGAGACACAGAGAGGGAGACATTTAGATAGGACGTCCCACAGAGAAGTGTTCTCATTTCTCACAAAACAAAAGCAGATTCCTACATGCATCTAACATTTGTATGTCTTGTTACGTCATAGTCTTTCTGTTAAAGTTACTCTTCTCAACATTTCATTCTTTAGGAGAAGATGCCATCCTCATCAGGGTGTGTGTCTGTGTGTGTGCTTCTGTGTTTGCATTTGTGTCATGATTACTGAAGAGAGACTCTTATGTAAGATAGTGTAGTTGTTATGAGCAACTGGTCATGTGATGTATGTGTCCGCCTGTGTGTTAAGCTTGGTTTGCCTTTACTGTAATATCCAAGCGACAACTTGCACTTGTAGTGTTTATTTTGTTGTTATTGTTTAACGGCCTAGTCCTGTGTCAAATGTTGTAATTCGTCAACATTATCCTTTCTAAAAAGGGAATTTAAGTCTTATCTTAGTCAAAGTAACCAACACTATTTTAGTCTAGTTCAGTCAATAATAACGGTTTTGTAATGAGATTATACTCAACATTTCCGTCAATGTAGTATAGCTATAATATCACATGATCTCTTTCTCCCCAGCCCTGTTGTTGTTATTTTTGCACCTTCATTTTTTTAGGTCATCCAACCCATCTGTCCTCCATCTCAGAAAATGTTATTTATAACTGCCTCATTGCTGCATCTGTCGTGTTTATAAGATGCAATATTAAATGGTTGGTGGAGGCTAATTTGCTGAACTGGAATCATTCGAACTCTCTGGTTAAGTGTTTGGGGAGAAGTCGTAAAGTTGCTTGGCTAAAATTACCCAGTGCATAATAAAGTTACTTTCAGGGTGTGGCATTTTCATTTAAAGAAATGCTATTGAATCAATAATAATTGAGCTTTTGCAAACAATTAAGTATTTGGTTAAGCAATGAAGAGGCATTTGTACCTAAATGTGTTAACGGTAAAACACCTAATAGTACAGTACGTTTATAATGTCCTATAGTGCCGATATTATTTCTATATTGTCAATAAACATAGACATAATGTTTACAGCGCTCTATTTAAATCCCACCCAATGTATGTGTCTGCAGTGACTGGATCACAGAGTGCCTCCCTGCCAGCTTCAGTCAGTTTCACTGCAGCCATTTTGATGCTCCTCACATGAAACTCATTAGGGTGTCGGCACACGGGGGGGGGGGGGGGGGGACCCTGCATGGATCAGGGTCCTTTAACAGTGAGGGCGAGAGGTGTATGTATAATTTGATTAGCTTGGTTAGTCGGACACTATGCAGGTAAATAAGCATCATGGCTTCAGGAGGCCACCCAGTGTCGAGCTGCTATTCCACCCGCCTGCCGGCTCCCAAAAACTATATTTGTCTTTGTTTGCAGTCAACAGGAGCTTACCAGATTCTCTACTCAAAGACGTTCCCTCCAGTAGCTCCCAGTGATTGAAGATTTATCACTCCATTGTAGTTTTTCAGTTTTTGTGCCAACATTTACACTTGGCTAGCAGTGAACTATGTGTGGGTGGGTGGGAGTCATAACAAAGACTAATCAAAGCAGGCTGTAAATGCAGTTATTGCCTGGATTTCACTACTAACTGTTGTGGCCAGGGGCTCTTTGGATCTGTGGTCTGGTCTGTGATTCACAGTGGAAGGCAAACAGAAGGAAGCAGAGCTGGAACGATACGTCCTTTAATCGATAAGTCTATCTCCGTACAAATAATTGGCAACTATTTTGATATTAAACTAATCCTTTCAGTTATTTTTTCAAGCAGAAACAGTGGAACAATTTCTCTGGTTTTAAGCATCTCAAATAGGAGAGTCCCTGGTTTAATTTGTTATATATCATTGTACACATTTGAAGAGATGTTTTGCTTTTTGATGGCCATTTGTTTGGCCTTCAATAGACTCAAATATTATCGATTGATTGAAAACTCTGAAGATAAAGGAGGAGTGAGCCAGCTTTTTTTGGGTTGTCAAGCTAAAATAAATTCTGCGTTTCAGTTTATTTTTCTTGGTTCCTCTTCTGTGTGTTCTATCTTCTGCCTGGAGGTATAACAGAAAACGCATCACATGTTTAGCCTGAAGCCTCTTATCTTGGTATCACTTTAATAAGCAGATGACCTTAACATTGTTGATTATATGCTATGATGTTACTAAAAGTGCCCTTTGTCTTTGTGGAAGACACCCAGTGATCATCATGTGCTTTGTTCCATTCTGAAGGCAACTTGTTTTCATCTTTTTGCTGATTTGTTTGTGTTTTTGGGTCAAAGATATCTTGTATGAAAGGAAGGTCAGGCTTATGATGTGCACAAACTCTCATCCCTGCATACTTCATATCAGAGAATTGCCGTGGGATTAGGAAGCCAGGAAGCGTGTAACCACTGAATGTCTGAATGGAGCTTTGCCTGTGAGAAGACATGTGGACTACAGTAGATTATGTGTTTGGGTTGAGGCTGCATTGTTGTCTCCCACCGGGGAACATGACGTGGTTATGCAAAGACAAGAGAACAGTCTTTCCTCTTTCTCATCCCTGCATCCCATTCTCTTTCTTTGTTTTTTCTCCAGCACTCATTTTGGCCTTCTTTTTCTTCTAAGTGTAGCTGATGGGGCCCGATGGAGTAGAGTGGTACCATGAGACTGGAAAAAGGCTTCAGAAATACTTCAGCGCTTCTTTCAGTTTTGTCTGATAAGCCTTGGCTCTTTGCTGGCTGCATTGAGTGTATAACTGAAAGCTGAGGCATTTGAAAACTTCAAAATATAAATCTATCTCTCTTCGGCTGTCGTAAACACCACAAGTGGTTCAAATGTTTCGTCCCTGACTAACAAGGGTTAGCATCTCTTTTTGGCGCTACTTCTTCTCTTTAGCTGCTTCTCAGTTTTTTGTTTCCATTTCATGTTTTCTGTTTCGTCTTATGTCTCTGTTTTCTTTCATTTGTTATCTTTTCTGCTATATTTGTTTATACTCCCTTTTCTTTTTTCTCAAATATTTAGAGAAGAATACACTAAGCTCCAACAAGAAAATAGACCGATTTGTTTACAGATCTTTGGTAAGGTTATACAATCAAGAAAATTCTGGGTTTTTTTGTATAGTTTATTAACGGTAAGTCGCGTATAATTAAGATATTTAGCCAAAAAGAGGGTCTTCATTTAAACTGAGATCGAAAGGAGTCAACCATGAATGACTGGAATGGAGGAAGTGTATGAGAGGAGTACATTCTCAGCTGTCATCGGCCTCCCACAGCACATATTCTCTCACCCTTTACATTCGTCAGCAAAGTTCATTAGCTTCTCATTCGCTTCACTGATAAAGCACTCTATGAAGCCCTGACATTGTCTCTGATTCAGAGATTTACATTAACGGTGCGCGCGTACATAGCTTTTCATGCTCTCTCCCACGTTGTTTGTGAACAGTCAGCCCACACACGCACTCCTGTGGCTGTCAGAGAAAAAGGTCAGATGTCAGAGGCCACACACGCACACGCACTCCCATTCGTTGCTTTCCCTGGAGAGACTCATGATTGGGATTCCTGGTGGCTTTTTTTCGCTCGGTACTAATTCTCTTGTTCTGATATCCCCATGTAGTATGACATGTTTGAACACAATGCCTCAGAGGTCAGCGACATAGTAGGATGTTGTAGGTGGGTTGGTGGGTTTCTCATTAGTCCATTCATGCTTCGTTCTCACTCCCTCGTTCATAAAAATCTTGGGAAATGTGTTGCGTCCTGACGTTAAATCCAGTTCTTATTGAAGCGTTTCTGGAGTTGAAGGGTTTAGTAGAGAGTGTGTGTGGGGGCTTTAGAAGAAATAATTGCGGTGCACAGCTCAGGCGTGTATCATCAACTCATTGGGATTCAGTCCTGCTTTCTGCCCTCATCTCCTTCCTCCCTGGCCCTCTGCTGTATGAAAATCCCATCTGATACAAAGCACCCTGAAACCAATTATAATGCATCGCGAACACGTTTTCAGCATTTAGACACAGCCGGTGGACTTAAGCTGAGTTTTGTTCCCACCCCCTTTTTTTCTAGTTTTTTAATCAAACCTGGACCGTCCCACAGGCTAAATGAATTAAAAAGCGTTACTTCATGAAATGAGATCATGAGTGGGTAAGAGGACTGTTTCCCGTCAGAGGCCACGCTGCTCGATATTACTGAAAGATGTCTGGGATCATTGCTAATCATATAAATTGATATTGATTTTGTTGTTGACCCAACTGAAGGTGAAGTAAAGGAGAACGGGAAAGGACAGAGAGGAGCTAAAAGAAAAGAGCACTGAAAAGAATGAAAAATGTAATAAAAACAGATCTGATTAGCTTTAAGACTCAAACTAATAGTTATCGATGAACTGGAACACAGACAGAAGGTGTAATTGATACGTCTGGTCCAGGATAAAACCAAGCAGACAGGCAGGAGGTGAGGGGCGTCACATATTTAGGACGAGGGCAGAGGTCACACAGGGTCACCTTGTTCACGTTGACAGCTTCCACTTGACCTGTCAGCGTTTTGAAGGTCACACACACACTGCAGCACAATGAGGAAACCCTCAGAGAGTTGGTGGCTGTGTGCTCAGACTGATTGGACGTCTGCAATCAACAGAAGTCACCATAGATTAGCCTGTCAATCATTCTGTCTGATGGCTTTCTGTGTATCGGGATTCATTATTGCGTCGATGTCCGTTAATGGAAAGACTTGAATGTGAAGGCACGCTCCATCTTTATACTTCTTTTTGCACTTGTTTCCCTGACAACTTTAAAAAGGTTAGGCGGAAGTTAGGCGAAGTTGTCACAGACAGACAGACACGCCCACATTGAGCTTCACTACAGAAACCTATAGGTGATGTCACGAAGACTACGCACCTTTTTCTATAAAGTCTATGGTCATGACACTTTACATTAATACATGTATAAAACATATGTATGGATTCAGTGAATAGATTGTAGGGTGATTTATTTGTTTTTATTCAAGGCTATTGCTGCCAGTGTGTGCTGCTCTTTGTGCTGGCTATGTGTCAGCACTAAGGCAAAGGGAGGAGTGTACGAGGGGAAGGAAGGAAATACACACACAGCTCTCTTTTTCTCTCCCTCCTCTCGTGAGTAGAATACTACACTTCCTTTGGCCCTTTCCTCCTAGACACACAAACAACCACACACTTCATCTCACCACGCTTGATTTTGGCCATTGATCTCCACAGTTGTGTCTGTGCCTGCAGCAGCCACAGACACATATCAAGCTACGTGAGCAGTATGCTATTGTTTCAGTGTTTGTGTCAGAAGAGGATGTTTAAAGCTGGACACCTCATTGTGGGATGAAACTCGTACAGCAGCTAGCAGTCAGCTTATTCCAGATTTGTGCCTGATGGCATTTTTTTAGTCTTAGTGACAGTTGGAGCGACCGTGTGCAGACTGCTGAGTTTGAGTGCAAAGGAAATGTCTTTAAAAATCTATTATTTTTACCTTTTATAATGCCGATTCATAACAATAGCTTTATCTACGCTTCATATCTTTATAGGTGTTATTAGCCAGGTCATAACTAAGTCAATATGTGAGACACAGATGATTACATAACGTCACCTTTCCTCCAAACTGGATCCTCAGGTTGAACAGGCTTACAGTTGTAAACATGACACTTAGGTTCGACCGGTTTTCACAGAAAAATAAATTCTCCATAGATGGTATTTAGTGCATTTACATTTCAATGAAGTTGGGAAAGTAAAAGTGTATTCGCAGCAACACATGCGCACACACACATGCGCACACACGCACGCACACACACACACACACACACACACACACACACACACACACACACACCACAGGGTGTTTGGCGTGTCATGCAGAGCAAGTTACAACTCCTGCTATGATCAAGGAAACACACTTGGTCATACAATCTATCAAATCAAATCAAGTTTTATTTATATAGCACATTTTTAAACGATTTTTGGTCGAGCCAAATTACTGTACATATAGTATAAATACTAGGGATGTAACGATACCAAAAACTCACGGTACGATAATATCGCGATAAAAAGTCCACGGTACGATATTTATCGCAATATTGAAAAATAAAGAAAAAAAATGTGAATTTTCTTTGTAATTTTTTTTTTACTTGAATTTTTTTCTTTATTAAATAATAAATCTGATTTGTACAGCATTTTAGTAGGATAGTAGTATTTTAAAGTGTCAACAATATAATAATCAGACCCTGCAATAGAATAAATTAAGTTTCACTTTAGTTTTTCAAGTAACTCAACTCTAACTCACTCACTCAGCATCATCAAGGTTATCTTTTAGGAATATGAGCATGTCCACATTTCGAGGTAGAAGCTGGGATGTTTGGGCGTTTGCAATATCCCCTGCTGTGGAAAAAACTCTTGCTTGGTACTGGTGTTGCTGGGACAGAGAGATATGCTTTGGCCATGGGTAACAGCAGTGGGTAAAACTGTGCATTGTCTCTCCACCACTTCAAAAACATTACATTGCATTTAGCTGACGCTTTTATCCAAAGCGACTTACAATAAGTGCGTTCGACCAACAAAATACAATCTTGAAGAAAACAGAATCAAATAAGTACATCAGGCTTCATAGAGCAAAAACATTTCAAGTGCTACTCAACTGGCTTTAGATAAGCCAGCCCTTTATTAGTATATAAGTGCTTTGTTAATAGTTCTATGTGGAGTCGAAAGAGATTAGTTTTCAGCCTGCGCCGGAAGGTGTGTAAGCTATCTGCTGTCCTGATGTCAATGGGGAGCTCATTCCACCATTTTGGAGCCAGGATAGCAAACCCACGTGTTTTTGCTGATGGGAACTTGGGTCCTCTTCGCAGCGATGGTGCAGCGAGCCGTTTGGTTGATGCAGAATAGTGTGCTGGGGTGTAAGGTTTAACCATGTCCTGGATGTAGGAAGGGCCAGATCCATTCGCAGCATGGTACGCAAGTACCATTGTCTTGAAGTGGATTCTAGCAGTTATCAGAAGCCAGTGGAGGGAGCGGAGGAGCGGCGTGATGTGGGAGAATTTAGGAAGGTTCAAGACCAGGCGAGCAGCTGCATTCTGGATGAGCTGCAGAGATCGGATGGCACATGCAGGTAGACCAGCCAGGAGGGAGTTGCAGTAGTCTAGGCGTGAGATGACGAGAGCCTGGACCAGAACGCTTTCTGGGTCAGCTGGGGACGCATCCTCCTGATGTTATAAAGCGTGTATCTGCAGCAGCGGGTTGTAGCAGCGATGTTTGCAGTGAAGGACAGGTTGTTATCTAGGGTCACACCCAGATTCCTTGCAGTCTGAGTCGGGGAAACAACAGAGGTGCCAATGTTGATTGTTAGGTCAAGAGTGGGACAATCTTTTCCCGGAAGGAAAAGCAGTTCAGTCTTGTCAAGGTTGAGCTTGAGGTGATGATCAGACATCCACTGAGAGATGTCAGCTAGAGAAGCAGAGATGCGTGCGACGACCTGGGTCTCTGAGCGGGGAAAGGACAGAATTAATTGAGTGTCGTCAGCGTAGCAGTGGTATGAAAAACCATGCGGGCTAATGACTGATCCGAGCGAGTTTGTGTACAAGGAGAAGAGGAGGGGACCAAGAACAGAGCCCTGAGGGACCCCTGTAGTTAATTGACAAGGGTCGGACTCGGACCCTCTCCAAGTAACCCTGTAGGTGCGGTCTTTGAGGTATGAGGTGAGGAGGGAAAGTGCAGAGTCTGAAACTCCAAGTTCTTGGAGAGTGGAAGGAGGATCTGATGGTTCACCGTGTCGAATGCAGCAGACAGGTCCAAAAGGATGATGACAGAGTAGAGGGAGGCTGGTTTAGCAGTGTGCAGTTCCTCAGTGACAGCAAGGACGGCAGTTTCTGTGAAGTGACCTGCCTTGAAACCAGACTTGTGCGGATCCAGAAGGTTGTTCTGATGGAGATAGCAGGAGAGTTGTCTAAAGACAGCGCGTTCAAGTGTTTTAGACAGGAACGGGAGGAGAGAGACAGGCCTGTAGTTTATAACATCTGACGGGTTGAGAGTGGGTTTCTTGAGGAGAGGGTTTACTCTTGCCTCCTTGAGACTGTATGGAAAGTGACCAGAAGTTAGAGAAGTGTTGATGAAATGGGTGAGAAACGGTAGAATATCAGGAGCGATAGTCTGAAGGAGGTTTGAAGGGATAGGGTCCAGAGGACAGGTGGTAGGGCGGGCAGAGGTAATGAGGGTAAGAACCTCACTTGGAGAGAGAGGGGAAAAGGAGGTCAGTGTGTGGGTGAAAGGAGGGTCTGGTGACCCAGCGGTGAGTAAAGACCAATACAGTTTTTGCCAAGAAGGTGAGGCTTATTGACGGGGCGAGATATAAATATAGTGTTGGTACTTGTCAATGTCTCTAGGTATGTACATGTAGCCCTGTAAATACGATGTCCTTTATTGTTATCTGTTGTTTTATGTTCATGTTGTAACCTACTTGCTGCCATGTTGGACAGGTGTCCCTTGAAAAAGAGATTGATGATCTCAATAGCCGCGTTCACACTGCGGTACTTTTCCCACAAAGGTTCATGCGAACTTAGTTCATGCGAACTTAGTTCATGCGAACTTAGTTCATGCGAACTCTTTAGTTCGCATGAACTAAGTACAGATCACAGGGGGCGGTGGTGGCGAAGTCGATAGGGACTTGGCTTGGCAACTGGAAGGTCACCAGTTCAAGTCCCGGCAAGACCAAGTGCTACCGAGGTGTCCCTGAGCAAGGCACCGTTCCCTACACTGCTCCCCGGGCGCTGTTCAAAATGGCTGCCCACTGCTCCTAACACTAGGATGGGTCAAATGCAGAGAAACAATTTCCCCACGGGGATTAATAAAGTATATCAAATCAAAAATCAAATCAAAAATCAAAAATTCACACCAGAAAAAGTCCCTGGGGGTGGATTAGGCAAATGAAGCCGCTGACGTTACTTCTTCTTCTTCTGCTTTGGGTTTACTGGCAGGCCGCAACCCACTTCACGGCGTATACTGCCGCCCAAAGTCCCCGGCCGGAAGTCCCCGGAGTTGGGGACTGGCTTCAGTAGAAGCTGCTGGGAGTCCCAGCAGCTTCTACTGAAGCCTTCCGAGTAAATCGCCAGAACGCCGACACTTCCTCATCTCCACCGCTCCCATGTTTTATTTTGTGTTGCCATAAGTTAGTCTCTCTGCGTTTCTGCGCTGGGCTAATGCTAATGCTAATAATGCTAATGCGAGGATAATAAAATGGCGGCTTCACAAAACTTTTTGGGAGTTTTACGGGGCGTGGTTTGCAATTCGCCCAGCCAATCAGGAATATAGCTCTTTTCTCAAAAAAGAGCCGCTCGAAAGTGCCTGCTTTCTAGCAGGGACTTTCGAGGGGGTAAAAAGGTTCGCATGAACTACTTTTAGTACCGGCTCTTTTTGGTGTGAACGCGATCATGAACTCGCATGAACCTTTGTGGGAAAAGTACCGCAGTGTGAACGCGGCTAATGGGACCATCTGGTTGAATAAAGGTTTATAAAAAAATAAATAAAAATCGCTGTATATTTTGTCAGTCTCACGACGGTATTGAGACATGTATTTACCGCGATATTCGCTATATCGTTACTTTCCTAATACATACCCTACGGTAGAGACACAACAGCACAGTTTGTGCAGAATATCAGTATGAGAAAACGACACCCTCTGTCCTTAGACCCTCACATCGTACAAGGAAAAACTTCTGGAGAAAACCCCACAGTTTAAAGGGGAACATGGGAGAAACCTCAGGGAGAGCAACAGAGGAGGGATCCCTCTCCCAGGACGGACAGACGTGCAATAGATGCCGTGTGTAAATCGAAGAGACAATACATTTTACAGCAGGTAGTCCAAATGTTAGGAAATGCATGTGTCTGTAATAAGAAGATAATAATTAATAATAATTTCTTGCATTTATTATAGCGCTTTTTCCAGTGCTCAAAGCGCTTTACAGATACACATTACACACATATGTTTTATACATGCAATGGTCACTGTGGACAATACCCACAGGAGCAAGTTCAGGTGAAGGGTCTTGCCCAAGGACACACCGGCTTTACAGACGCAGCAGCGGCGGGTTTCACCCCTTGATCTGATGATCATTGCACAGCGCACTGCGTCACACCGTCCATCTTCACGCCTCGAGGTCATCGAGGCGCTTTTACAAGTATACATTGGTATTATACATGTACTGTGGACAATACCCACAGGAGCAAATCCGGGTGAAGTGTCTTGCCCAAGGACACAACGGCCTGACGCAGTGACGGCGGGAGCGGGTTTCGAACTGGAGTTCCCCAGCACTCCCCCTTGATCTGATGATCGGATGCACAGACCACTGCGCCACCCGTCCCAAAGATGAATCCACGAAGATGTCAGGAACAATCCTGTGGGAGCCTTCAGGGAAGCAGCATGACGACACCCAGGCAGGACCGCAGAGACAGGTTTAGCCACGACCCGAAGTCCACGACTTAATCCAGAACTCAGGATCCAGGGCACTGGACCACAGGAACAGGATCAGCCTCGACTCCGGATCCCGGCGTAGATATAGACACAAAACAAGAACATTTGGGGGAGGCTGGGTTAATCGGAACATGAGAATACACAGACACAGACAGACAGACAGACAGACAGACGGAAGAACAAGCACTCCCTTAGGATAGGTTGAGGGAAAAGGGAAGCAAGTAAGAGAGTAAGAAACAGAGGTGGAGAGGCACACGCAGGGAGCAAGGTCCCCACTGGAGCCTTAGTTGGAATTGATGAGAGGTAGGGAGGGATAACACTCCCCGGCCGGAATAGGCCACTCTGCAAACCTGTTTCCCTCTAATAAAACCTCGAAAGGTCAGAGAGGGAAAAGGTTTTGGATAAAGAGAGGATAGAAAAGAATAGATTACAGGAGTAGAGAGTATGAGAAGTAGAGAGAGAAAAGATTTAGAAGAGTGAGTAGTAGTAATAATCTTAGTTTTAAATATAAGATCCAAGTTTTTAGGATTTAAGTGAAAGAAGAACCAAAATGTAGGTGAAGAGGCACAGTGTGTCGACGTCAAAGCACTCTTATTAGATACATTTTATCAAAAAGGTAGGTCGTAAGCGTACTCTTAAAAGGGATAGGCTGTCGGCCGCCCGAACACAAACTGGAAGCTGATTCCACAAAAGTGGAGCTTGATAAGAAAAGGTTAGAAGGCCAGAGAGAAGAAGTGAGTTTTAAGTGTTGATTTAAAAACCCCTAGGGTCTGGGCCGACCTCACATGGAGGGGCAGAGTGTTCCAGAGCCTAGGGCCCGCTGCTGCGAATGCTCAGTGCCCTCGGGTTTTGAGCCTGGTCTTGGGCACTACCAGCCAAGACAACTCCTTAGTTACAACTCCTGCTATGATCAAGGAAACACACTTGGTCATAAAATCTATCAAATCAAATAAGTTTTATTTATATAGCACATTTTTTTAAACCATTTTTTGGTCGAGCCAAAGTGCTGAGGTGTGTGTGTGTGTGTGTGTGTGTGTGTGTGTGTGTGTGTGTGTGTGTGTGTGTGTGTGTGTGTGTGTGTGTGTGTGTGTGTGTGTGTGTGTGTGTGTGTGTGTGTGTGTGTGTGTGTGTGTGTGTGTGTGTGTGTGTGTGTGTGTGTGTGTGTGTGTGTGTGTGTGTGTGTGTGTGTGTGTGTGTGTGTGTGTGTGTGTGTGTGTGTGTGTGTGTGTGTGTGTGTGTGTGTGTGTGTGTGTGTGTGTGTGTGTGTGTGTGTGTGTGTGTCTCTTGGCAGTATTGGTTGGCACTCAACCACACGGCCCATTTCTTCCTTACACTCACAAAGACTGCTTGACAGTAAGGGCTACCCTGCTGTTCCTACTTTGTGTTTATTGATTGTTAGTGTCTTCCGCTGCAGAGACTTTCTTTTGGAATATCGTGGGTGTTTTTGTGTGTGTGTGGGTGTGTGTTGGTCAGTATTAATAACATGAATGTTGTTTTCTCTATCTCTCTCTCTCCATGTTTTCTCCATGACTTGTTGATCTCCAGCTCTCCTCTTGTGTTATTCTTTTATCATCCTCTTTTTGCATTATGACCTTCTGTCTCTTCCTTTTTTTCACCCTGTGTGTGTGTGTGTGTGTGTGTGTGTGTGTGTGTGTGTGTGTGTGTGTGTGTGTGTGTGTGTGTGTGTGTGTGTGTGTGTGTGTGTGTGTGTGTGTGTGTGTGTGTGTGTGTGTGTGTGTGTGTGTGTGTGTGTGTGTGTGTGTGTGTGTGTGTGTGTGTGTGTGTGTGTGTGTGTGTGTGTGTGTGTGTGTGTGTGTGTGTGTGTGTGTGTGTGTGTGTGTGTGTGTGTGTGTGTGTGTGTGTGTGTGTGTGTGTTCTCTTAAGGAAAGCAGAGTAACATTGTGAACCTTAATGGCAGGAAACAGGCTTGGGCAAAACACAAAGGAAAACTGTAAGCAGTCCCATTTACACACACTTGCACTCACACTTAAAAAATAACATACACACACATGCCATACTTCCTGTTCTTTTTCGAACCGTTTATAAAAGCTTTGAAATGTTGCATTACTTGCATATGCTGTGAGTCGTTGTGTGTGTGTGTGTGTGTCTCATTAAATTCCCCCCTCTGTCTCTCACTCTGCCGTCCCCTCTCTCCTTCCCTCGCCCTCCCTCCTCTACTCTCTTTATTGTGGTTTCTTTTAATTGGAGTCTGAGGTGGTAATTACAGGGTGGGAGGGAGTCTGGGAAAGGAGGAGGGAGAAGGAGGAGGAAGAAACAGCAGGGTTGTGATGACAGAGCTGCAGATGAGAGAGGGGAGACGGCTTCTGAAATTGTTGAGAACTGACCCAAAAAGATTTTCTCAAATGTACGTCTACTACACTTAAACTCTTGATACTGCTCCATGAAGTTAATACAGCTCAAGTGGGGAACTTTTTCTAAGTTAGTGGGGCCTCATCGCTCTGCTGCATATTCCTTGTCTGCAGATTATGATGTATTTTTAATGCTTTTCATAATTTAGATTGTCTAGTCTGAGCTTCTTCTGGCTAAATTCGATGCCATCTGTACTGTTGAAGCTGGCTCACACACACACAGAAAACCCCAAAGCACTCAAATCTATGTTTTTTTGTTGCAATTCTTGATCTTTTCTCAGCGAACACTGGCTGCAGCCTTTTCCTGAATCTCCTCATCTGGCTATTTGACAATATTTTCCTATGTTCCATTCATAAGAAACTTTCATTCAACAGCATGTGCTTCATGTGTGTTTAAGGGAAAAGCTTCACTGGAGGGAGTAACCTGTGTTAAATGAGATACAGTATCTGCCCCTCCTCTCCTGCTGTCTGACACACACACACACACACACACACACACACACACACACACACACACACACACACACACACACACACACACACACACACACACACAACCCGCCATGCTGTAAAGATACATTAATGCTGATCCACATTATCATAATTGAGGTGTCTGCTGAGCCTGTATGTGTGTTTTGTGCGCTTGTGAGTGTGTGTGCGTCCAGGGGGAATACAGAAAGACGGAGAGAGGGTCTTTAGAGCCAGACAGGCCCCATACTTTCATCTTTTAGCTCAACATTACAATGGAAGACGGGCTGCCTAAAACGTGTGGTTGTTGGTGTGTATGTGTGTGTGTGGGAAAAGCCTCCTAAATGCAAATCACACTGATTTGGAAGGCATGTGTATAACAGGGCGCTTCATAGACAGAGAAGGTGGCATCGCACATTAACTGAGCCTTTGAAAGGATAAAAGTGGAGATAACATCTCTGATTAACAATCATTATGAAAAATACAGAAAGCATCATACTTGTTAGGTTATATGGTTGTAAATACATTTAATATATGTTAAAGTAAATTAAGGGATTGACAAAACAGATGCATATGGAAAAATAACTAATAGATACCACCATAAAACCTTTATCTGAAATATCATGTTTAAATGAGGCTTAATCTAATGCTAACTTCTGATTAATTAAGAAGGTATCTACAGATGCAAGTAGACAATGTGCAGTAAAATAAACACTTGTAGATGGCTCAAATCATAACATGTACCAATTCATGAGCTGTGATGTGAAGTCACACACAATATATATCTCATCAGCTTAAGTGCTTTTACGGCCCCCTCGTCCACATGGGACCGAATGGAAATGAGATCCCAGCAGAACAGATTAGATTAAAATCATGCTGACTGAATGTTACTGAGGCTAAGAGGAAAAGTATACAAATGAATGTGGTTGTGTACTGGTCACACAAATGTATGCACTTGGACATGTACTGTATAGTGCTAATACAAGGATTTATACTGCCTTTTGATAAGAAGTTCAGAATGTTAGTACGGGCTAGGGTGTTGCTCTAAAACTGTGCATTACACCACTTACTGTATCGTGTGAAAAGATGCCCTAAGCAAATGAAAGCAACTTGGCTTTATATTATCGATAATGGGAAATGTACAATATTGTCTTTTATTCAACAGATAAGTGGATAATAGTGTATCCCATAGGTGCAGCCATAGTTGACGTATACTGTATAGAGTTTAACCTGCCCTTGCCTTGTGCAAATGCCTGCATCCATTTCAATGTAGATCATGGAGTCCTTCAGCAACAGAACTAATAGGTGAATGGAGAGCAATCAGTTAATGGGCTGCTTGTGTGTGTGAGTGTGTTGGTGTGTAGAGTCTGGCACTAATAGGGCATTGAAAGAAAGGACTTAATGCATTAAGACTAGGTGACGTGGATTATCCCAAACATATGGGTTATGTCACCGTGTGCATGCGTTTGTGTGTGTGCTTAAGAGGGAATAAGCTAGCGGTTTGGAAACTAATGTAAGTTACTTTTGGTAATGGCTTTTATCTCTTAAGTTTGTGTGTGTACTTTGGAGATAAGATCCACTCTGGCGCAGCCACTGTTAATGCACGTCTTGTTGTTGTCTCTGAGCGCGTCCATGTATGTCCTATTCTCCCAAATGCACCTGCACACACTGTGCTTTGAGTTGGCAGGATCTGCTGTGTGTTTATGAGCAGAGGAAGTGAGAAAGAGAGAAATGGAAGCCAGTGTCAGTCAGGTGACCTACTTACATGAGCAGGCAGAGCTGTTTTAGTATTTGTCTCAAGTTTTCAGTGTCGATGAATGATTAACACTATAATAGCTCATTCATGGAGCCCAGGGGACTGGTATGTGCCTACCTGTGCAAACAATCTCCAATAGCACACACAATAAACTGTGTGCCACCGGATTTTGAGCTGCAAAACATCCCTGTGAAAAGGCCGTAGTATATCCTTTTTAGACCGTGTGTTTATTAGATTTGAGACATTTTGGAAAATTGGATTTTGAAACAATACCAATCAATCTACAAACATACACAAGACAAATGCAAAATAACAAACAACCAAAAAGCCTGCATTTAAAAAAAAGGTATTCATCAAATAAATGCACATTTTAAAAACATTTAAAAAAGATCATGAAATGAAAACTGAGAGCACTGTGGGATATTGTGGGAGAACTATATATTTTACAGTCTAATAAATTGTCCGTGCTTATAACAATGACAACAAAATGCTTGCATGCCACACAAAATAAAAAAGTGATGTTTTATGCAGTTTAACTTGTTAAAGGTGGGGTAGGTAATTTTGGAGAAACCAGCTCGAGTGCGCTAGAATTTGAAAATACACAGCCGGAAAAAATCTGCCACTTCCTTACAGAGCCCCTCCTCCAACACACACGAACGCGCACATGACCAATGAGGGCACGACATAAGTTTGTGCACAGATGGAAGGCTGACAGGCAGGTAGGCCATCCAGTTACTTTAGCCGGGCCGGCTCAGATGATTGGTCGTGCTTTTTACAGCACTACGGCTTCCACAGATGACGTTTTTTTTATGGATTTTTTGTCAAAGCACTTCAGATATTCATTGCTATCGGGATGTTAAGAGCATTCCATGGAATATAACAAAAAGTGTACCTCGAGCTGGTTTCTCAAACTTACCCCACCTTTAAGTATTTTAAGGGGTAATGTATGAAAATGCTCTAGGCTAGGTTGCTGCTCAATCATCCTTTCTCCCTGTACGATGCAACAACACCCTGGGAAGGTTGCACCCATACAGTGTATCTCTACGTGTGTTTTAGCATACAGGGTCTGTTTGTAGCATTAAGACTCCCACTCTGCTTATGTATGAGTCTTTCTTTATACACTAATGAACTTCATAAATACTGTCATTGGTGGTGATGACAGCTGAAGGTGAAGCGCAAGTGCTACATTCATTTAGTTTTAAAGACATTAATAGTGTCTATAAATGTCATTGACAAGACTATTAGTTAAAGATGAGAGGCTAACATGCTAACTGAAGGTCGACCAAGGGTATAATAGACAATTTAACACTTCAGCTGGTGCTTGTTACAAACTGATTGGAAAATGGTGTGAAAGAGTTCACTGTTTACTTTTTAATTTGGACTTCATGTGTGGCCGACGTGTCACGCTGAACTTTTGAGGTTTGTTTGATTTAGTCAGCCCGACTGCTTTGCATTGTGAGTGTTTAGTGCGTTTGCATGTCATCGCTGTTCAGACGCCCTCGGAGATACATGGGTAACCTGAGCAGGAGAGAAGGAAAACAGTCATTACTAAATAGGATTTACTTGCCAGTAAAAAGTATTGCTTTGTCATTTGGGTGCTTTTGGAGCTAATCTCTGTACGTTTGTGGCAGATAATGATAATGATGATGACAAGGATTGCTAAATTAAAGGATTGCATGTTAATTCCTGTTTAGTGATGCAAAGAATGTGTTGGTTAGATGTTGCTGGATATAGCTAAGTGGCCCTTAATTCACGCTTGCTTCTGAGTCATTTCAATCCCTTTCCCTTTTTGCCTCATCCCTGTTTCACATAGAGACTTTGTGTGTTCATCCTGGCAGTCATTTGAAAACAAAAGACATTTGTTGTACTTATCTCATTGTTGTACTGTTGAGTTCAGTACATAAAGGTGCAAAAACAGAGAGAGCTAATGGACTTGTCAATGATTCACTGCTAACCCTTTCACCACTTGTTATTGGGGTGGATTGCCTTAGAAGTTTGTGTGTGTGTCCGTTTGTGGGTTTATTCACAAAGTTCATACATGCTGTATGATGTTTATTTCACGGAAGTCTGTGGATGAAAGTCGAGTTGGCTTTGAATGACTTAATGCATGCACATTTAATTAAACAACTCACGTTTTCGAAGCCAGAACATGATATTTTACTAAACATAACAAATTAGTTTTTTTGCGATTTGTTGATGTTTTTTTCAATTTACAAGATTAACCACGATAACTGTAATCCAAAAGAAAATAATAGAGAATACAGTTTAGTTTTATGGGAACGTCTTTTTGTTGGAGACTATAAGCTTACACCACTATTGAATTAACTCCAACCTGTGTGTGTGTGTGTGTGTGTGTGTGTGTGTGTGTGTGTGTGTGTGTGTGTGTGTGTGTGTGTGTGTGTGTGTGTGTGTGTGTGTGTGTGTGTGTGTGTGTGTGTGTGTGTGTGTGTGTGTGTGTGTGTGTGTGTGTGTGTGTGTGTGTGTGTGTGTGTGTGTGTGTGTGTGTGTGTGTGTGTGTGTGTGTGTGTGTGTGTGTGTGTGTGTGTGTGTGTGTGTGTGTGTGTGTGTGTGTGTGTGTGTGTGTGTGTGTGTGTGTGTGTGTGTGTGTGTGTGTGTGTGTGTGTGTGCTAATGGCTTGTCAGCAGGCCAACCCAACCATTGTGATGCAGTCACTGCTGCCACTTTGGCCTCGCGGCTATCAACCACTGATAAAGATGTCAACCAACACACACTGCTAATGTTATGAAAATAACCCTGTAGACCGGAGAGGAAGCTGTCTACAGAGTTTTATGTTAGACAGGCTCAACTGAAACTCAATTCTAACACACATCCTCATAAGTGCATATAGTCCAGTATATGTAGTGTAATTAATACACTATTGTTATAACTTTTTAAAGGTGCTTGATAAATGCTGATATTTTGTTATCATCACTCAGACATGCGTACACAAGCTGATCATCAGGTTGAGGTGCAGTGGAAAGCCATTACACAGACAAAGCCTTTCTTTTTAGGTCGCACACACACACACACACACACACACACGCACACGCACACACACACTATCATTTGCCAGGAATGAGCAAAGGGTCATTAATTTTGCTTTAGAGCATACTGACCAAATTCTCACACACACACACACACACACACACACACACACACACACACACACACACACACACACACACACACACTAAGGCACACACATGCTGCCAGGAACTGTCTTTCTATGTTAAAAACAGTAACATCCTTTTTCAAACCTGTCTCTAAGTTCAAGCTTTGTTTTTGTATCTTTTCTGGGAACACAAACCTTTAGGGTGGAGCTCCACAGATCCTCCCTCCAGGTGTTTGTTCTCACATACAGGTGTAACCACATGTCTGCATGTTGTAAATACATAGACATTGACCGGGTGGTGCAGCTCTGTTGTAATCCCACTGGTTTTGTTTGGAATGTTAGTATTTGTTGATGTGTTTGTGTGTTATGTAAGTGAGCTGTACACAAATGCAGAAAAACAAACCTGACCTGCCAGATGATTGTTTGGGTGGCGGAAGGGTTCGTCTGCAGTGGAGTACTACTAAGGACAAGAGGATTTGAATCCTTTTAGTGATTTTGAAAGCAGGGGATTCAGAGGATTAGTTGTTTCCATTTGATTATTACTGTTGAGCTGTTCTTTTCCACACACACCATTGTTTGGGTGCCTGTTTTTCTATTTGAATTATTTTCTTAAATAAATGAGTAAGTTGCTTGTAAAAGTATTGCAATCAAATACTAGCAACCAACTGTACTGACAGTATAAAAAAGTACTTGTAATGCAGAATGGCTTTGTCAGTGTTACATTATAATAACCAAATGAAATTGATTATGTGTGTGGATATCAATATCTTTTAAACCCAGTCAACCTTTGTTATGATTATTTGACCTAAACTTTATAATATTGTTGAACTCTTCATTTACAGTGAATTTCTATGCTTTTTAACACATTGTAGGCCTATAAGAGAATCAGATAGAAAGTGTAGGTGGTGCCATGGACATGATAAGATATTTCCAGGATTGGATGAGGAGAGTTGGCAAAAAACTGTAAGTAGTAGAGTCAAAATGTGGTTGTGTCAAGATGTGTTAGAGCGAGAGGAAAGGGTAGAAGAGAGAAAAGGAGAGGGGATTTTCTCATCACCGGGAGAAAATTAAAGTGGATGGGAAGAGAGGAGAAGAGGAGAAACAAAGGCGGGAAGTCAAGACGAGCTGTCATGTCCTGTAGAGCGATGGCAGCCTGAGAGGAGGGGAGATAAAAAGAGGAGTTTTTCTATCCCTCTCTCTGTGACCTCCTCTGTCTCTCCCTTTGGGTTTAATCAAGCAGACAGTTGGTTTGACCCATTCCGGGGGGGATTTATCCTCAGCAGGCATTAATCTGTGTGACACAGGGGCTGATTAGAAGAGAGCGGCCACCCCTGCTGGCTTCCACAGTGGATGGAGCCGGCGCTGAGGGGAAAGTCACACTGTAGGAAGGTGAAAGAGACACAGTATTTAACTCTTAGAAAATACCTATTTCCTCAGAGGCAGATGAAAGTCAGGAGCTAATTTGTATTTTCTCTGACGGCAGAGAGTCTTTGTTTGCGAGGTCAACATCAATTAGACGTGTTGCGGAGGCCGGTCCATGTTAATACCATCAGTGTGCATGTGTGGGCGTGAGCGAGAGACGCGCATAGTCCACATCGAGTGTACTTGTTATTAAGTATGCACCACACTGTCTTCACACATGACTGATCTTTAGCGCTGATTACGTAATGACTCTGCAGAGTTTGTGTTCCTGCACAGTGTCTCCTCGGGCTGAGGGAGGACGTAATGAGACTCATCCTTTCAATACTTTATAAAGTCCTGGCTGCAGCTTTTTTTACCCCAGCGCAGTTTAGTGAGTTCCTCTCACTCATCCGGAGTCATAGGTTACAGTGCTGCTGCAGGAGTAAGCTAAGCGAGCGTAGATCACCTGTGTTGTGATGCAGCACTGTGCTGACTCACGCTTCTGTGTGCAGACGAAGCAGAACACGCTGAAGGAGTCCGGATGAACACGGTGACGTGTGGCATTATACTGACAGCGCAAATAAACAGGTTGATGAGCAGAGTGATGTGCAGGTCGATATCCTGCTATGCTATGCTTATCATTAATTATAATTGCTCTGTGCTTCATTGTTTTCATGCATTTACAATTGATTTATTTTACAGTTTAAATATTTAGCTGCCGTGCATGCATTTTCACAAGTGAGCAGGTGAATATTGGGAGAGTTATTTAAAGGATACTAAAACAGGACACATCACTATTTATAGATGCATCACTCACATGCATAGTCGCCAATGGAGCAACATTTCAAAATCTCACAACAATCCCTTTTAACTGCATGAGAGATGCTCAGAGTATACAGTATGTAATCGCCGATCAATCAATCAATGTTTATTTATATAGCCCAATATCACAAATGTTACTTTTGTCTCAGTGGTCTTCACAGTTTGTACAGAATATCAGTATGACAATACGACACCCTCTGTCCTTAGACCCTCTGTCCTTAGACCCTCTGTCCTTAGACCCTCACATCATACAAGGAAAAACTTCCAGAGAAAACCCACAGTTGAAGGGAACATGGGAGAAACCTCAGGGAGAGCAGCAGAGGAGGGATCCCTCTCCCAGGACGGACAGACGTGCAATAGATGCCGTGTGTAAATCAAAGAGATAATACATTTACAACATATGTAGTCCAAATGTTTGGAAATGCATGTGTCTGTAATAAGAAGATGAATCCACGAGAATATCAACAATCCTGTGGGAGCCATCAGGGAAGTAGTATGATGAGAGTCAGGCAGGACCGCAGTGACAGGCACAGCCACGACTCAAGATCCAGGGCTCGCGATCCAGGACTCAGGACCACAGCAACACGATCAGCCATGACTCCGGATCCCAGCGTATAGACACCAAAAAGAAATGTGGGGAAGCTGGGTTAATCGGAACATGAGAGTACACAGGTACAGACAGAGAGAAGGAAGAAGTAAGATGTCCCCGGACAAACTAAGCCTATATCAGCAAAACTAGGGGCTGAATCTAATCAGCCCTAACTATAAGCTTTATCAAAAAGGAAGGTCTTAAGCGCACTCGTAAAAACGGATAGGGTGTCTGCCGCCCGAACACAAACTGGAAGCTGATTCCACAAATGTGGAGCTTGATAAGAAAAGGCTCTGGCTCCCATTGTACTTTTAGAGACTCTAGGAACAACCAACAACCCTGCATTCTTGGAACGCAATGCCCTAGTAGGACAGTAGGGTATAATGAGTTCTTTTAAGGTAAGATGGCGCCTGCCCATTAAGGGCTTCGTAGGCGAGAAGAAGAATTTTAAATTCTATCCTGTGTTCTATAGGGAGCCAGTGTAAGGCAGCCAGAACAGGAGTCATGCGGTCCCTTTTCCTAACTCTGGTTAGTACACAAGCTGCAGCATTTTGAATTAGCTGAAGCGACTTGACTGACTTCTTGGTACTGCCTGATAATAAAGAGTTACAATAATCCAGCCTAGAAGTAACAAATGCATGGACTAGTTTCTCTGCATCGTTTTATTTTATTTTCTGATAGGCTTATCTGTTTACCTCCTATTGTTACAGTGCACTGGCAGCACTAAGATTCACATACAAGATTTTGTATACATGCTAAAGTACACTATTACGTTTAGTATATAGAGTTTATATAATCTAAATGAAGTTTGACATTGAGACACATCCTCAGATTGTAGCCCAAAAACAACAACATCTGCCTGCTTTCCATGTTAGAAAGAAGAAATAATGACATCAAATTGTCATCTGGAGGCCACTTTATAATGTTATTCTGGAGGCCACTTTATAATGTTATTCTGGAGGCCACTTTATAATGTTATTCTAACATAAACTCCGACTCAGACTGCAAGGAATCTGGGTGTGACCCTAGATAACAACCTGTCCTTCATTGCAAACATCGCTGCTACAACCCGCTGCTGCAGATACACGCTTTACAACATCAGGAGGATGCGTCCCCAGCTGACCCAGAAAGCCACGCAGGTTCTGATCCAGGCTCTCGTCACCTCACGCCTAGACTACTGCAACTCCCTCCTGGCTGGTCCACCTGCATGTGCCATCCAACCTCTGCAGCTCATCCAGAATGCAGCGGCTCGTCTGGTCTTCAACCTTCCTAAATTCTCCCACACCACTTCGCTCCTCCGCTCCCTCCATTGGCTTCCGGTAACTGCTAGAATCCACTTCAAGACACTGGTACTTGCGTACCATGCTGCGAATGGATCTGGCCCTTCCTACATCCAGGACATGGTTAAACCGTACACCCCAGCGCGTGCTCTACGCTCTGCATCAGCCAAACGACTCGCTGCACCCTCGCTGCGAGGGGGACCCAAGTTCCCATCAGCAGAAACACGTGGGTTTGCTATCCTGGCTCCAAAATGGTGGAATGAGCTCCCATTGACATCAGGACAGCAGAAAGCTTACACACCTTCCGGCGCAGACTGAAAACTCATCTCTTTCGACTCCACTTCGAGCGATAGAACTATTAACAAAGCACTTATATACTAATAAAGGATTGGCTTACCTAAAGCCAGTTGAGTAGCACTTGAAATGTTTTTGCTCTATGAAACCTGATGTACTTATATGATTCTGTTTTCTTCAAGTTTGTATTTTGTTGGTCGAACGCACTTATTGTACGTCGCTTTGGATAAAAGTGTCAGCTAAATGTAATGTAATAAACCAGAATTGCACATCAATCAAAGATTAGGCAGGTTTAGTGCATTATTACAGCAAGCCTGATAACCTGATTATGTGTTGATATATTGTTTGTAAATGTACACTTTTGGCAACATCGCTAATGCAAGCAGGGCGCAATCAAAGCAGCCAACAATTACATCTACATTTCATTCATGAGAAATAAATCACTGCTAAACTTGAAGGTGTTTGCAAAGTCTTGAGTTAAAAAAAGAGTTTGAATACAAATGCACCAGGCAGCTGGGAGGAAGCACAAGGAGGATGTTGCCTGCGCAAAAGCTGCATTCCAGGAAAAGAGTCTGCAGGCTAATGTGTAATTATCTACCTCACTTCTACAGTACGGCTGTTTCTCCACTTCCATAAACGTTCTGTCTCCCTCTTCCTCGGCTTGTTTTCTGGCTCTGCAACGAGCTGGCAGGTTGTGACTGATGATTGACCCCGAGCTTACCCAATGTCCATGTTACACACACACACACACACACACACACACACACAGATGCCGTTGTTGAGCAGGTTCTGCAGGTGTGTGTGATGAGCAGGAGATAGTGAGGGGGCGGATAACACCTGGGGATACGGGTTCTCCATAACAGCCCAAAGGCAACTGTACTGTATGTATGAGTGTGTGTGTATCCTATAGCGAATGTCACGTGTTGAGCTACTTTGGTGCACGTGTTTTCTATGATCTTTTTTATGTTTGTGTTTTAAATGTAACCATTTTGGAGTTTAACTTCTTATCTTTTGTAGTTACTAAGAGTACTCTGGTTCATAATCAGCTGCTTATTTGTGTATTGGTATTTTTCTCTCTTTTCTCCTTATTAGTGGAAACTGCTCATCCCAAGAGGATCACATTAAGTCTCGTAAACTAAAGTGGGCAGCATCTTCTTTCAAAAGGGAAAACAACCACTTTGGATGCATTTGTAGTTTTTGTGAATGATTCTGTATCTTTAAGAAATCCAAAAAGAAAAAAATCCAGGACATTCTGGGAATTAAAAACGATTGACTCACATCTGCATTATTATAAGGAAGAGCCAGGTCCAATTACTTTCAATGGAACCCGAAGAGCATGAAGAGCAGCAAAGCATGTGTTCTTGTCTAAACTTGGGCGATTTCCCCTGAATTTGCTGGCAATGGTATCTTTACAACAATTGAGCAATCACTTTACCTCCTCTCTGATGACCTGTCAATCAGACAGTGCAGTCAGTACAGAGATGAACTTGCTTCAAGCTATGTTTTCTTTTTACGGGACACCTTTGCATTAACTGAACCAAAACCTTCACCTCCTGCTTTCTCCTCTGTTTCTGTGGCCCCCTGTTTGTCAGATTGAGTTCTACTTCCTGTTTCATGTGGAACGTTTCCTTATTTGTATTTATGAGTCCCCAATCACAACATCAACAGAAGTGGAGTTCTTAAAGCGCCAAACACACATTTGCATACAACAGTTTGCATAAACCCATGTGAGAGCTTTTTCCACACTACCCCAAACAGTGTGAGTGTGTGTCCATTGTATTGGGGACGGGGTCAGGAAGGAAAGCCCCGCCTCTTTATTTCCCCTTTGTCGCCCAGAGTGACGATGACGTATCATAGGAGCTGCGGGGCTTCGTGGGAAATGACCTTTAGACCTCAGCACACTCACAGACTGTGTGTGCGTGTGTGTAAAGAGTGTGACCTGAGAGAGGTAGAAAAAGAGAGGTGGAGGGATGAAATCAGGTTAGGGGGGTGGACTCACGGGAATCTCATCTCCAGACGAAGGAATATTCTACCATGTCAGCAATTTGTCACTGTGTGTGTATGCAAGAGAAGGGGTGAGGGGATAGATACATGGATCTGGGCAAGCCCTCTGACATGATTAACGACTAGACATACTGTTAAAGTATCTTTGTGTGTGGATGCTACCCTCGATCTGTACGCGTCAGGATTATATTAGTGTTAATCGAAGCTCATGAAAATAGACGCTGCTGCTGTTGTGCACAGTAAGTAAACATCTACTGTGTATACACTGTAACTGAGCTTCTTAGCGTGTAGCTACATACACAATATATATATTTACGCTCAGAAAAATTGTGCACGAGAAACAGTGTGTATTTCTCCGATATTTGCACCGTTCGATCTATGAGCTGCAACGATTAGTCCATTGCTTGATCGAGAAAAAGATAATCGCCAACTATTTGATTTTCATTATTATAATGGGTTATTGTCGTAGTAGTAGTTTTTCATGCCAACGTCAGATTGTCAGAAAATGCTCTTTTCAGCCTTTTTTTGTTGTCTTTTAGCCTGTTACTATAATATTGATAATAGCATCCACAAATCTTTACTACGCCTATATCGTATTGCACATATTGGATTTGGTAGCAGGCTTGTGTTCCTTCAGGCATTTCCCCTTTGGGTTACTTGTGTTTAATAATATATTTAATTTATATAGCGCTTCTCATCTGCCAAGACAAATCTCGAAGTGCTAAGTTTAACATTAAATACTGATGCATTTGAGAAGTTAAATCCCAAACAATATGCAGCTCTGATATGTGTACATTCCTGACTCACCATAAATCCTAAACTTACCTTAATTGCGTTGAACCAGACCCTGTCATTATGGAACAGATTTAATATCCAATTCCCTTTTTCCCTGGTTAACCTTCTCAATATTTACATGTTGTCTCCATAAATTCGGCCTAATATTTAAATAACACAAACTGCTTCAGTACATTGGTTATGTTTCTCAGAATTCCCTTTAAACATCAAATGCAATACTCTCAGCAGGAAGTGTTTCCCTGATGGTAGTGAGGAAGTGAAGTGTATTTAGGAGGGAGCAGTCTTTAATATTTGAAGAGCCATGTATGCAGAGGAAGATATGAGCATATAGCTATCAGCTTGTGTGCAGGGTCTGAGTGTGGGGGAGGGAAGTAGCTTATGGGTAATGCAGTCTGTAGGGATACAAATCACATCTCTGTGTGTGTGTGTGTGTGTGTGTGTGTGTGTGTGTGTGTGTGTGTGTGTGTGTGTGTGTGTGTGTGTGTGTGTGTGTGTGTGTGTGTGTGTGTGTGTGTGTGTGTGTGTGTGTGTGTGTGTGTGTGTGTGTGTGTGTGTGTGTGTGTGTGTGTGTGTGTGTGTGTGTGTGTGTGTGTGTGTGTGTGGCTATTTGCGTGTGTGTGTGTGTGTGTGTGTGTGTGTAGCTATTTGCCTCTATCTCCCTCGCTTCATCTCAAAAACTGTTTTTTTTTTTCTAAATGTCAAACCTACATTATCTTGTCCCTGCAGGCAAATGTAAAATATATTTAGTCTAATGTACAGTATATGTGTATGTGTGAATGAGTGTGTGTCACAGCAGTATCTTACATCGTAGAGAAGGCTTAAGCAGACGTGTCCTAAAGGTCATTCAAGACAAATAGTGTATTTACCATCTCTCACTGTCAGATTCTTGTCTCAAAAAATTGTCAACAGTGGAAAGCGAGCTCACAGAACATGTACACAGGCAGTAAATGAAGAGCCCCCCCCTCTCTCTGCATCCCACATCTGGGAGTGGAGAGTATTGATTTCTGGCCAGGCATTAATCTTATGAGGTAGAGGGGGAGATTATGTCTATTCATTCATTCACTGGGCTGCATAATACTGTACATGTACATCTTTGAGTTTCAGTTCCCTGTTTGCTGAAATAGACACTTAGCTGTATTCTGTGGATTCTCACATAGATGCAAAAAGTGGAAGCTGTTTCTATAAAGAAATGCATATTTGGTTCAAATATTAATAGCAAAAAGTAGCAAGTAATTTTTCTGTTGATTGCGATTAATCATGAGAAAGAAATTAAGATATGCCCTTACCAATTTAATAAAGCAAAGGTGGGTTGTTTTATCAGCAAAATAATGCAAATAAATACCTCCCGAAAACACAAGATATGCAGTGCTTTGCAACAACGCAAATGGACATGGAATTCATATAAAAACAGGGATAAAATACCAAATTAGTAGAAAATAAGATGGAAACACACTTTATAATACAAGTTAAATTAGGATAGACAATTAATACAAATAAAATGTTGAAGGACACAATAGCATAAGATAGCATAAGATAACAAAAGTAATACTAAAACATTTGAAATAAATAATGAAATCAGTATTAAAAATGCAGCATTCACATATGTACCGCTAAAATCTACCGCTGAATCAAGGTTCTTCAATCTTTCTTTGTTGACTTGAGTTGGGTTCGGTTGAGAGAGACAATGCAGTGAGGAAATTCCAGGAAAAACATCTAACCCAAGCCAGTGGTACACATCGATTGCAGCATTGATTTTTTTCTTGTTGGCATACAGTACAGTCACATCCCCTTTTCACTTCTCCACCTAAAGTGGCTTCAGGGTTGCTGGTTATCTGGTCCAGGCTGGCTGGAGGCATTTTCAGGTTGACATCCAATCATGATGAGTGTTTTAGAAACTGACAAGCTGAAGCGCACAGTACACTTCTGTTTGCACAGGCCGAGAAAATCTATAACTGCATATGAGGGAAGTGTGAACTCAAAACTAAAATAGGCCATATACTGTAAGAAGCTGGCGTGACAACATCTCCTAAATAATACTTTTGTTTTCACATCAATTTCAAAGGAAACCTTGAGTAATAACAACCACTTATCATCCTCTGAAGCTCCAACAGGCCTGGGAGCTGCAGTGACTGAACTTCATCTCACCCTCATCCTGCCTCACTTACATGTTTCATATTTTATCTGCATTGGCTTCTGCCTCACCCGCCCTCACTCCCCTCTGTTAAAATGCTATATCAGAGGCCAGGCCAGGAAAAACATGCTTCATTTTTTATGTTTCAGTGGAACTTAATGGTGTGTGCATGCAGAGAGTGTGTGTTTGCCCACATGTTTGAGGTCTCTGCTGTGTGTGTATCTCACTGACAGTGAATCAGCACAGGAGCTCTAGCCATGTGGAAACAGCACACATCATTTATTTAGCGTGTGTGTGTGTGTGTGTGTGTGTGTGTGTGTGTGTGTGTGTGTGTGAGTGTGAGATGTAAGGATACGTTTGCTTCTCACCTGTCTAAGGTTACATTCTTCTGAAGATGCTGGCTCAACAAAGACACTTAACGCTGGCCCGTACCAGCACTTCCACATTTTCCACCTACACACCGAGAGATTAAATCAGATGGCACATATTTATTTACATTTTCACAGGTACGTGACCGTATTATTCAACCAACATACAACTATTTTTTTTTTTAAAGGAAAAGAGAGGTATTCAAAAGACTAATACAAATATTCCCTATATACAGATACATACAGTATGTAATGTATAATACACAAATATAAAATGGACACTAATATATTAAACAAAATACATCAAATTAAAAAAAAACATGAAATGATATACTAAATTATTTTTGAAAAAGTAAAAAAATACAAATTACATTAAATACATGTTACAAATTAGGATATATTTGTTTGTATTCACCCTTTTAATTATTTTACTAGGAATGATTTTAGAAATTAATGTAGAAATATTCTTGTTGACAGCACAATATCTGATAACACACAAATTCCATTTCAGCCTTTTTGATACAAAGCAATGGCTAACTTTATATTTTCACTCTTCACCTCGACCTGTATTATCTTTCCTATATTTTCTTTAAAAAAAAACATTATTCCATAATCAAAACAGCTGAGGATTTAATTTACTGTTGATCATTAAATCGTTTAATTTGTAAAATGTTTCAGCATTGATATAATCTACCTCTAAAGGTGAATATCACTTCTGAAGCCTGATGCAGGAGCTTTTGACCCTGGTGGACAATGAATACATAAAGCCCTCTGTAGTTAGGGCATTCATCCCATGTGACTCTGCAAGGATCTATTGTTTGTGACACATAATCTCAAGCACATACACACCCTGATCTCTTTTAACACATGTTGTATTCATGCCTGACTGTGTGTGTAAGAGGGGTGGCTCTTCAGTCTTTCCACTCAACAACAGGCTCTGGAGTCAGAAACAATTCTCCTCAAATATTTGTTTTCCTTTGAGACATGAAAGTAAATTTGCTTTGCATTTCTCTCTCTTGGATATCTGAAATATACAAATAGCTTCCATTTATATTTGACCATTTATATAGCCAAGTGATTACGTGACAAAGTCTAAGAATAATATACCTTTGGGATCCTGAAACCAAATTAAAGGTTTATTCGTTTTTTGGAAAGCCACATTTTCATGCAACAACAATTTGTATTAAGACATTAACTGTCGAGCATTTCCTGATAATCTGCATCCTATCTGCATCCTATCTGCCACCTGTAACACCCATCATGGTTATTGATCATAGCTAATTGTTCCCCCATATGAATCCTAATCCTAGTCTAGTGCTTTTAGTCAGCTTGCCAGGATACATAAGACTTTAAAGCACCGATGTCTGGACCAGAGATGCTCCATCTGCTCTTCCAGTTTGTTCTCTTGATGCTGAGAGCAGCCTGCAGGACGGATAAAGCTATCAGCTCTGAGACACGCAGAGGACCTCAGCGGCCATTTCACAAGAGCAGAGCACTTAACCCATCGACCTTTGCTGCTATATATCACCTTAGACACTCACACACAGCCTTTCCTATAACGTGGGCTCAGAAAATGTCCCCAGTTTCAATGCAGAGCTATATCTGTCCACTTTGCACTTTCCATCTCTCCCTGTGTCTCTCTCAGGTCAGAGAGTTCTTGCCTGATTGCTTCATACGAAGAAAGAGCCATCATTGAGTCCGCCTTGATCAATACGGACCACGTGTGGTTCATTGTATTTAGCATGTATTTGCTTTTTTGAAGAAGTAGTCTTTAATTTCATCTCACGAACACAGAGAGTAATCTTTTGTACTAATATTCACCTAAAAAAGGTGATTGCACACTTGCATGTAATTATTTCTTAGCTCAAGAACAATATAAGACCACGTGCAAGGCTTTCCCGAAATGTATATTGGAAAAATACAGTTTATACTACAAAGCTTTGGACTGTCAGAACCAGATTCTTCAACTAAACAGAACATGGAGGTCCGGTTTAGTTTTTTCCGGGGGGAAAGTCTGCACACGATCTATCTGTTCTCTGCAGCAGACAGCTAGATAGTTAGTGTTACCGTTCCTCTATCCAGCTACATGCTAGATAAGTTGGATCCACTGCTTCACCTCCCTAAACCAGAGGTGATGCATCATCACAAATACAAAAAGCTCAGATCATCTTAAATATTCCACAAGCAGCATGCTGGGGTGCAAACATGAAGCCTTATATGGTAATAACGGGGTTTTTATTGGATAATATTTGTACTAAACACTGACATTATGTCAAGATGCAGATGGCTTCTATGTTTCTCTACTTGCACTGTCTATCCTCTCTCTTCATCCTTCCCTCTCAGCAGCTCCATCCCTCCTTTCACGCTCGATAGTACCTTTATTTATTTACATTCCCCAGCGACTCTTCATCCCTCCCTATCCCCCTCTTTCTTTCTCCCTCCTGTGGAGTTCCTCTTGTGTAATCCAGGGCAAGGCTACAGTAAATGCTTCTAAATCTGAACGCACACTCAGAGAGACTGAGGTCGTGAACTGCTAACAAATGCAGTTTGAAGGAGCGCCGAAACATGCTGACCTTCATAGAGCAGCCAAGTATGGAGGGAAAGAAGATTACAGCCCAAAGAAAGGAGAGAAAGTGCTATATCTTTTCTTTCTCGTTCTTGCTCTTTCTGCCTCTCCGTTTTGGAAATGTTTCATGTTTTTATCATGTTGTTTGGCCAGACTGATTTCAGTGCAGCTGCAAGGTCATCGTCCTCCCTCTACCACACTCACACACACACACACACACACACACACACACACACACACACACACACACACACACACACACACACACACACACACACACACACACACACACACACACACACTGACACTGATCTCAGTGTTGTCAGTCACTGTGCCGCTAAAAGTGTGTGAAAGATCAGACTGCATGTAGCGAGGGGTCACAGGTCAGAGAGGGTGCCGTGTTTGTGTCAGTGTCTGGTGAGAACTACTCAAGTGGAACCTCCAGTACAAATACACTGACAGCCCCATGGTGAGGTGTGTGTTTGTAGGAGTTTAGCCCTGACATGGACTGGAGGCTTTGTGGCCTGGACTCTACAGTGCAGGAAGAGACACTCATTATGTAACGTGAGACAGACAGACAGACACCGAGTCTGTTTTTTGGTGACAATGCGTCCAGTGTTCTTTACACTGGATGAAACCGAGAAGACAGTAAAGGAGAACCAGGGTGAGGAGGCAGGCACTGAGAGCATCTCTCCCCACCCAGGATGAGCCATTCTGGGACAAAAGGTTCCAGAAGAGCCTCCTCGATCTATGGAGAATCAGACATTTACATTGTTACAGCAAAATTAAAGATAAAGACAAAAAACAAAACACTGTTACACACACACACACACACGCGCGCGCACACGCACACACAGCTCCCCTCAGGGTTGGTCATTGGGCAGTGATTAAATGGTGGATGCTTTGATCTGGGGTCTCTGTCAGTGGCGGTTCGACACACTGGACACTTTGTTCTGCTGTCCAGAATAGACCCAGCCCAGACATTATGCGCACAATGGGAGTATTTGAGGAAGAGTAGAGATGTAACGCTTTGAACACAGCCATTGGCTTTTAAAAAGAGGATTGCTGCGAGTTTTACTGCTCGGCATCTGTGATTTACGTCCAGTGATAACATTCAGTACCACTGCAGGAAGTAGTGTGAGGAGCAGGAGGTAACAATCTGTGCACACACATGAACTCAGAGTGTTAGCCTGGCTTTTTGGTGACCGCAAGATCATTTGTTTGTATTTGTGCCCGGCTTTATGAATCCAAAAAACATTTATTTTTGCAATAAACTGATATAGATGATGCTAAAATAACTAAATAATGATATACAAAGCTTGATCTGGTTTTGTTCACAAGAGGACAGGCAAAACACTTTTAAAATGCTTGTTTTCTGAATAGAGTTAGGCATTTAAGACAACTTGTGTCTTTGCATTGTATGACAACATAGTATATTATTTTGCTGCACAAAAAGCTCTAATAAAGCTCTTGTTAGCAGCACGAAATGTACATCAGACAATTCTCTCTCATTGCCCATGTGTCTGGCACACAACAAAGAAGTTGGTTTGCCAAAGGGATTCGATTCTACACGTTCTTTTAAGTCCCGGTAGTACCTGATTCTAATTACATTAAATTCAGGATTTTGATTTGGAGGATCCATTTAGAATAAGTGGCACCCAGTTTATGGTCAAAGTAAATAGATGTGCTGCTTTATTCTGAGTTTATTGACATTCTCGTACGGTAATAGCTTTCTAATATAATGCGAGATGGAAACAAATGTGGATGGAAGCAGACGCTCATGGGAAGGTTTATCAGTGTGCTTGTGAGGTTGTGGTGTCTAGGATGTTGGGTCACCTGGTATGTGAGTGTGTGTTTCTGCGGCGTCTCTTGGTGGCCTCTCCAGCTGGGTGTTTGGATGGAACCTTTTTTTTTTTTACCATGCAGTGTATACGAGGTAGAGCTTTATGGTTTCTACTTATGTTAATGACACACGTGCGGCGCTTGTGTGTGGCCTCATCATTAGCTTTTGTCATTAGTTGAAACAGCTCTTCCCCCTCACTCTTCACCCCACCTCCCCTTCTTACTTCTGTCTGAGATACATTCTAATCACTATTAATGACGTGACCTTTAACCTCTACGTTTTGCCCTCAGAGCACAGAGTGAGGTCAGAAAAAGAGAAGGGAATATAATGATGAATAGTTGCTGTGTTGCAAGATATCCAAAAGCTGTTATATAAATGCATTGTAAACAAAATCAGTGTCCTAAATCCCCCTCCTCTCTTTCCCTTCCCTCTCCTCTCACCCATCCAGCCCAGCAGGCTGCTAATTGAAGTATCTATTATCGATTAGCTCAGTCTCTCTTCACTATTAGCCTCTATTACTATCTGATCCACAAATGGCTGCCATGGTGGAGCTGAAACATGTTCTTTGAGATTCAATTCGCTCTCCTTTTTGTTGTCATTACAGCAATTTATGTGTCAGTAACATCGCAAAAACACACTGATTTGCATGAGACGACAGGAAGTGAAAATGTGCATGTGGGTGAAACCCACACACAGGAAGCAATGTGAGGGACAGCTGTGTAGGTGTATGAACAGTGTATCAGCAACAGACAGGAAATTGGTTTTGTTAATTATTAAACCATTGCGTCGACATTTAAGGCCAGTCATGGGATTTTTTTGTGACACACACTAACTGTCCATGTTAGTCATCATTTGACTTAAAAAAAGTCAAGCGTTTGACACCTTTTGCAATGTTCTCACCTTACCCTATGCGGCAAAGATGTGCGGTGTAGTTTCAGTTCAAGCTCAAACGTTCGGGTTTTTCTGTTAACCATGACCAATGTGTGATACCGTGGAAAGAAGATCAGACATGGTTTGTTGTTTCCACAATATTAACTAGCATATTGAGAATGAGTTCTTGTTTTGAAACGGATGTTAAAGCCAAACTGAACCGTTTGTGAATATGGGCTTTAGGTCCTATTGATCGTCCAACTCGAACAGCATGCAAACTCTGACCTTTGGCTCGCGACCCCTGGGGTCATCATCAGTGACACGCATGTGACACTGACCAGCTGTTGCTCCAGCACTAGCGTGTGTGTGTGTGTGTGTGTGTGTGTGTGTGTGTGTGTGTGTGTGTGTGTGTGTGTGTGTGTGTGTGTGTGTGTGTGTGTGTGTGTGTGTGTGTGTGTGTGTGTGTGTGTGTGTGTGTGTGTGTGTGTGTGTGTGTGTGTGTGTGTGTGTGTGTGTGTGTGTGTGTGTGTGTGTGTGTGTGTGTGTGTGTGTGTGTGTGTGTGTGTGTGTGTGTGTGTGTGTGTGTGTGTGTGTGTGCTAAAAAGTCCCTGCGGTGTTGGCACAAGTCAGTTAATCTCACGCCATTTGGTTTTTGCCCAGACACCTCTCTGCCATGCTGCTTCTGGATTCTGCCCGTTAAACTGTCTGTTTTTATAACTGTTTTTCGTGCAGCCTCCTGTTGTTTACACTGTACCCATGGGAAAACATCTGCAGCAACAATATTACACAAGTGAGCACAGCACAAAGATGTGTATTCATCAAGATCAATTCTCCAGAGGATGGAGCGTACATCTTTGTAATGTTTCATCACTTCAAACACCACCTACGTGATTGATCCCTGTAGAGACATTCTGTTTTCTATTTATCGCTCCGCAGGGAGGTCAAAGGTCAGGCTCAGCTGCAGAAAAACAGCCTTAAAGGTGATGGTGTTAACAAAGTCCTGCACTGTAGCACAGTGGATGGAGCTCACTACGGCCTCAGCTGGATAACATTATGCCTAAACGGGATAGACTTCAATTCTAAAGACATATTAAGAGAAGTCAGCAAGTTCACAACAGGATTAAACAGGAAAACAACATTTTTCTGAAACTAAACCATTTTTTAAACTTCCAATTTGGTAGAGCATCATTTTAAGGGATCATTTAAAGACACACATATCGTCTCTTTGTTTAGTCTGAATCCATCTGCCAGAACCTAAACACAGACAGGCAGGTGAGCATTTGTGTGAAAGGTGTCATTATACAGTAACAACAGTTTGGAGATACTCTTACATTTTTAAGCTTACAAGAAAATGATGTCTTTTTTATAAATGTAATTGTGATTATGACACAAATAAATTGAAATCATCACAGATTTTTGGTCAGCAGCACTATTCCTCATTTAATCTCTGAATGTATATAGTTATATCTTAAGCACCGCCATCCTCCTCCTGCTCTGTTTTGTAAGGCTTAATATCCATCTACAGTATATTCAAATATTCACGATGATTGCGCTAGGATATTGTATTATGCGAGATATTTATATCCTTTTCCCAGTTTGGCTTTATTTGATCTAGCAGTACAGTCTTACAGTAAGATAAAAAATAACAGGATTGTGTTGATTCAATGACTCGTTCATAGAGCAACTCTCACACTCTGTGGACTCTCAGCTGATGAGCGAGGGCTGGTGAGGGCTGCAGGCATCCAGCTTCTAAACAAACACACACACACACACACACACACACACGCTAATCCTGCAGGGCATGGGCGAATTTAGGGCAAGCCTGATTAGTAGTGCTACTGCTTATCAACCAGAGCCAGAGAGAGGTGGGAGAATACAGTATAACAATGTGAACTTTAACAATGCATTGTGTTGTTCCGTGTAATTATTAGCAATGTTTTCATATGAAATCATTCAAAATGAAACCCCCAAGAGGAAACGGGGAATACTCCAAAGATTCAATCATGAAAACCCTTTTCTGATGCCTTATTGCCTTCCTCTTTCTCAGCTCTCAACCTCTTCTTCATGTTGGTAATCCTCCATTTCCCTCAGGACGTTTGCTGCGCGCGTGAAGCAGAACCTCAAAGCTGAGGCCAGCGATGTGTCTCAGGGTCATTTAGTGTTTTGATGTCTTCACCTCAGAGTGAAGAGGAGGAAGGCCAGATGTGAACTACAAAGTGCACCACTTTCTAACAGGTCTCCTTTTTTATATTTGGTTAATGAGTTGTAACTAACGGCTACTTAGATAAAGCTACTACTTTGGGATTGCAAGGTTTAAAAAAAAATCTGGCTTCTGTTAAGACATACAACTAATGATAGATTTCAGTAACAGTTGGTCTGCAGACTCCAAACACTGTTCCATCCAGGTATTCAAAACTCATTTATTTTAATATTAAAATAGAAAAAGCAAGAAAAGCTTCTTACAACCTGGCAACCCGAACCTTGTTCTTATTGTATTCTGAACAGTTAATAAGTTACACATTTTAAACACTTGATAAAGAGTGTGATCTTAAAAAGTGGTGCCCTAACATATTCAATCATAGCTTTTATTCCACTGCCATTAGTTTCTTGTTGAATAATACTTTTCCACAATGGTACCAGCATCTCTACACATCCCCAAACAGTCTCATATAATACCTTACATAAAAAGCCACCTTCAGTGTTGTTAAACACAACTCTTCATTCACTTTTAAAGGTCCTTGAAATGGTGTTGTTTCTCAGTATGTATTTTCTCGTTAAAAATCAGTCACGCACACACGGACACTTTACACTGCTAGGACAAACTGGTGTTTCATTTAGAGGGGAGAACATGGTTTAATATTTAATTAAATTGACTATAAAAGATTTTGCAAACTATTACATTTCACTTGATTAAATTTGCAGACACGGCACCAGACAGGCCCTCCTTTACTGTGGCTCTAATAACTCTAACTGCATGAACAATAAGCTGTGAGAAAGACCTTGCTTGTGTGTGTGTGTGTGTGTGTGTGTGTGTGTGTGTGTGTGTGTGTGTGTGTGTGTGTGTGTGTGTGTGTGTGTGTGTGTGTGTGTGTGTGTGTGTGTGTGTGTGTGTGTGTGTGTGTGTGTGTGTGTGTGTGTGTGTGTGTGTGTGTGTGTGTGTGTGTGTGTGTGTGTGTGTGTGTGTGTGTGTGTGTGTGTGTGTGTGTGTGTGTGTGTGTGTGTGTGTGTGTATTCAGCTGTGTTGAGAGTGACCTTGTTCTTTATGGAAGGTTTGATTTGTATATTAAATTGGAAAGTTATAATACAGCTGTGAAATTGGTTCATCCTTATAAATGTTATGTATCTTTAATTGTAATGTTATAGTCGAATGCTGCTCCATCATTGCTCTTACCGACAACACAATTTAGATGTATACAATTTGTACTCTTAAAGAGTGCCTGCTGCAAATCCACTATATATATTTTCACTGTAAATGAACCAAACCACAGCTGCAAACACTTGATTGAAATTCACTTTTCAACTTCTAGTGTCCAAACATGAAACACCGTTGAATCCTTTGTAGCGTTCAGCTGCATTGGTATGTAGCGACTGATGCTAACAGGAGCTACACATGCCTCTGTGTAGATCTAGTGAGCGCTCTGCTTTGATGCTTTGAAGCTTTTGTAATCCCGGTTTATTAACTGTAAAAAGGCTGAAATTGACCGTGACCACCACAAGAGGAAGCTTGTCTCTCTCCTTTCACTTGCTCTCTCTTGATCTCTGTCGCACAAATAAGACTTTGTGATGTTTTGTCAAACCGAGGTTAAAGAAGATGTCTTGAGGGAGATATTTTTGCCAAAGCAGCTGATGCAAGCCATCTACTTATTTATATTTTCCTATTTACAATTCACATTTTGAACACTCTGCCTTGTCATACTTTAACACACTCTAGAAACTGCTCTTGAGACAGGATATGCGTGAATAGCTGACCTCTGTCATCAATCAAAGCAAAGACAATGAACCACTTACACAATAAGACACACACACACACACACACACACACACACACACACACACACACGCACACACTCTCAGTAACCATATCCATCATTCGGTTCTGGAACCTACTGTACATTGTATTTTTTTATTGTAAAATAAATTCAAATTGAGCAACAAAAGCAGCTATCGTGACCACATGAACATTTTACGTTTTGCGTAGAAATAATGCAAAGTGTAAAGATATTTGCACAGGGGAATAAAATGTGCTTTTCTTTACTTAAAAACTGAAACAATCTAGTCTACATCCGCCTATAACTCAGAGCAGGGTCGTCTCACTTCAGATGATGCTACTTGTCTGCTATCGCTCATCATTATGCTGATGTGTTAGCGTGGAGGAGCGGAACATGCTAATGGCTATGCTGCCTAATGGGAACATTTGCTGATGTATTCTTTTAACCTGTGGTGTCTGGCTGCTGCAGACAATACAGAGGAAACAGCAGCTGGAAAATAGCATTGAGAGGAGTGCATGATGGCACTATAAATGTGTGTGTGTGAGCGTGCAGCTGTGTCCTATCTCAGTGAAGGGGTTGAGGCTGTGTGTGTGTGAGTCTGCAGGAGTGTGTGTGTGTGTGTGTGTGTGTGTGTGTGTGTGTGTGTGTGTGTGTGTGTGTGTGTGTGTGTGTGTGTGTGTGTGTGTGTGTGTGTGTGTGTGTGTGTGTGTGTGTGTGTGTGTGTGTGTGTGTGTGTGTGTGTGTGTGTGTGTGTGTGTGTGTGTGTGTGTGTGTGTGTGTGTGTGTGTGTGTGTGTGTGTGTGCATCGTTTCTCTCCATCCTGTCAGTTTTGATTGACACATGGAGGAGGGAGGTGTATAATTTATCACTTCCTGGTTGGTCCCATCCCACAATGCCCTGCAGCCAGAGACCAGGGTTGGTCCCCTGGAGCAAGAGCCAGTTTATTAAACCCTTAATGGACATGGACGCGCACACACACACACACACACACACACGCACGCACGCACGCACGCACACACTCTCAGTAACCATATCCATCATTCGGTTCTGGAACCTACTGTACATTGTATTTTTTTATTGTAAAATAAATTCAAATTGAGCAACAAAAGCAGCTATCGTGACCACATGAACATTTTACGTTTTGCGTAGAAATAATGCAAAGTGTAAAGATATTTGCACAGGGGAATAAAATGTGCTTTTCTTTACTTAAAAACTGAAACAATCTAGTCTACATCCGCCTATAACTCAGAGCAGGGTCGTCTCACTTCAGATGATGCTACTTGTCTGCTATCGCTCATCATTATGCTGATGTGTTAGCGTGGAGGAGCGGAACATGCTAATGGCTATGCTGCCTAATGGGAACATTTGCTGATGTATTCTTTTAACCTGTGGTGTCTGGCTGCTGCAGACAATACAGAGGAAACAGCAGCTGGAAAATAGCATTGAGAGGAGTGCATGATGGCACTATAAATGTGTGTGTGTGAGCGTGCAGCTGTGTCCTATCTCAGTGAAGGGGTTGAGGCTGTGTGAGTCTGCAGGAGTGTGTGTGTGTGTGTGTGTGTGTGTGTGTGTGTGTGTGTGTGTGTGTGTGTGTGTGTGTGTGTGTGTGTGTGTGTGTGTGTGTGTGTGTGTGTGTGTGTGTGTGTGTGTGTGTGTGTGTGTGTGTGTGTGTGTGTGTGTGTGTGTGTGTGTGTGTGTGTGTGTGTGTGTGTGTGTGTGTGTGTGTGTGTGTGTGTGTGTGTGTGTGTGTGTGTGTGTGTGTGTGTGTGTGTGTGTGTGCGTGCGCGCGCATCGTTTCTCTCCATCCTGTCAGTTTTGATTGACACATGGAGGTGGGAGGTGTATAATTTATCACTTCCTGGTTGGTCCCATCCCACAATGCCCTGCAGCCAGAGACCAGGGTTGGTCCCCTGGAGCAAGAGCCAGTTTATTAAACCCTTAATGGACATGGACGCGCGCGCGCACACACACACACACACACACACACACACACACACACACACACACACACACACACACACACACAGTCTCTCTCCCTGGCTGCCTCTCAGTCATGTTTAATGTATAATGAATGAATGATTCATAGCAGGGGAGAGGATTCTGTATTTTAGGACTACTTATTCATTTATACTCACACCAGTCGCTTTTTAAAAATTATACCCTGTTTGTGATTTTAGTTTTTTCTCAGCATGTATAGGGTCGCCAGGTGTTCTAGACACATCGAATGATTTTCAATGCGCAGTTCCTCTTTTCATTTTAATCCTGCTTTTTGTTAACCGTCCCAGAAGCATCCGTGAAGCACTTTAATAACCACTGCTCTATTTTAAAATATGAATTAATCCAGGGATTACACACTGTGGGGGAAGCATGTTGTTATAGATCCATGTTAAGCTGCACTAATCAATACTCTTTTATTAGGAAATGATCAAATAGGTCTGTAATGTGAAAGGAGACTAAATGAAGTGTCCCTTTGCTATACGGAGATGTTTAGTGTCTTTCTTTGGTTTTTCAGGCCTGCAAATGTAGTATTAGAGTCTTTTGGTTCAGTCTCACTAGAATTACATTTGTTCTTCTGTGTAGCAACATGTGTCTTTTTGATAATTGACAATATGCACATCTCCACATACACACATCACACATGACTGGCTTCTGTATGTCAGGGCCACAAAGACAGGGAGATGATATTTGATACTCGGTGAGCTTCGAGGCCCACGCTGAAAAAAAGGAGGTGTTTACCCAACCTGCAGAGCGTCCCGTCTTCCTGTGACACATGTCAATTCCATTGTATTCATAAAGTGCATGTAACAATCAGCTATGTATGTCATCATGAAGACAAAGGAGAAATGGGGGATGTAAATTGCATGACATATTTCGTCCCGAGGCATGCGTCAGGTCTTCTTTACTGTGTGTCTGTTATAGGTGTCTGTCTGTGTGAGAAGGGCAGATGGTATAGCTCTAGGAATCATTTCTCTGCATTAGGGTGCACAGCAGGTGGTGCCACCGCCTGCGTGTGTGTGTGTGTGTGTGTGTGTGTGTGTGTGTGTGTGTGTGTGTGTGTGTGTGTGTGTGTGTGTGTGTGTGTGTGTGTGTGTGTGTGTGTGTGTGTGTGTGTGTGTGTGTGTGTGTGTGTGTGTGTGTGTGTGTGTGTGTGTGTGTGTGTGTGTGTGTGTGTGTGTGTGTGTGTGTGTGTGTGTGTGTGTGTGTGTGTGTGTGTGTGTGTGTGTGTGTGTGTCGTCGTGTTCACAAGGACATCTCTGCAGACCTTGCCTTTGGCCTGTGTCACAAGCGCTCATGTCTTCTCTGCTGTGTGTGTGTTGATGCATGTGTGTGTCAGAGCGGCAGTGAGTCAGGCTGTAGAGTGAGATTGAAGAAGTCTTTTGACGATGTCAGTCTGAAGGCAGATGAAAAGGGACGAAATTATGAAAAGCTCACAAGTCTCTGATGATCTTTTATTTGAAGAGATTTGATTGAGAGATTGAGAAGGCAAGTGTTTATTTTATTAGCTCGGAGCTGAAAGTGAAAAGGGACAATTCAGAAACATTGATTAAGGGCAACCAAGCTAAACTTCCAGAAGCTTTGTAGTAAACATTTAAACAAATGTGTGTGTCTACTTCTGTCTGTCATATTTGCTTTAACAGACTGCGATCCCCCTCCTCACATTGGCTGATATTCAGGAAGTGCAGGTCCTCAGCGAGCAAATCAGAGCTACGGCTTGCTATTTGACTGCCTGCTGGCTTTTATCCGAACAGATGGCTCCTTAGTGAATGAGAAATTACATTGATGTGAAATGTTACGGGCAGCACACGCAGACTGATGGAGGCAGGGGAGAGGACATGTCTGTGATTCAGATACAGGCAGATGTCAGAGTGCTGGGATCTTTTTTTCTCCTCACAGAACAACACAGACAGGTTCTAAGTGGAAAACCATGTCAGTGACGAGTGCCATTTATCAAAAATAACCTGACATGGTACTTTGAGTGGCAGCCACCATCGAGAGACAGATTGTACGAGTTTTCATCTTTTAGTCGACAGCTGCCAAATTGGGGGTTATGTCACTAGAAGGACTTTCCTGAAAATATCTTCTCTTTCGTGTAATTTGGGAAAGTAGTTATTATCTGTATTTTAAAGATGAATGAGGGATTTTAAACTAATGCACTTCCTGTTTGCTGTTGAACACTCTCCTCTATGATTGTGTTACATCACTTCATCATCTCTACATGCAGAATAATACAGGGGGTGTGTGTTTTTGTTCTCTCCTTTTCTCTGAATTATTAGGCGAGTTAGAAAAGGCCATCAGAGATCTGTTTCCGATCTACCATTAATGGAAATAGAGTGTGTACATGTGTTTTATAGAGGATAATATGGCTGCTTAAGAGACAAAGGTTAAAATATCTTAACCAACATATGATGTGACACACAGCAACAACATATTATGTTAAAAGCTTTGTTAGTGATTTCTCAGAACTAAGTTGTTAGCATGTTAGCTAAGAACTTCAGCATCATAAATTCAGAAGCATAAACTAAAACAGACGTACATTATCTGAATCAATAGTTTGAACTGTTCCATAGATCCATCCGTGTAGCTTGAGATTTCAGCTGATTTGACTGGGTTTTGATGCCATTTGATTCTACTGTAATATAACAAACAATGATTAATTTGTACTTTGTTAGACATGAAATACACCTTAGTTTACACCACATTTGTGCAATTGATGATTAACACTTTATCTTATTTTCATTTGTGAGTCTGCCTTTGTTTGTGTTAATTGTAGGCTTGTTACTATCATCGGTCATGCCCCATAGTGTTGGATTGTGCAAATACACTGAGTAATAGTGTGGTGAGTAATGTGTTATAGTCCATAGCTCCTGTTTCTTCGTTTGAGGTTGAATTAGGCGTCATTTATTAGCATTAGTTATTCATCTATCCACGATTACCTCATCTGTCAGTTTGCAGTGTGTGCTAGGGGTGTGTGTGTGTGTGTGTGTGTGTGTGTGTGTGTGTGTGTGTGTGTGTGTGTGTGTGTGTGTGTGTGTGTGTGTGTGTGTGTGTGTGTGTGTGTGTGTGTGTGTGTGTGTGTGTGTGTGTGTGTGTGTGTGTGTGTGTGTGTGTATTTGACTGGGAAGTAGTACAACTCAGAAACCAATAACTAGATCCATTTTTTGAATTTTATGTTCTTTTTCTGAATATGTCTGGTGTTTTTTGATGACGGTCAACAAAGGGCTGGGACTTAAAAAAAAACTGCGAAATCCTTTATACACACACACACACACACACACACACACACATACACACACACACACACACACACACACACACACACACACACTCTTGCTCTCTCACTAGCACTCCACTGAAGTTCAGTCCACAGCTGTGCTCTTTCCTCTGAGAAGCTGAGACACGAACACACACACACACACACACACACATTGATTTGAACTGTAGTGGATGATAGAGAAGGTTTCGCTCTTGCTTTCGTGATTGAATTAATGGGATAGTTTTGAGATTTAAAACATTTTGTTTCTGAGATTACACATCATGTGTAATGTAAAAGATGATTGCATTATTTAGTCAATATTATGCTTTTTTTGTATTTATCTTCAGCAGTGGATTTCATTCTACATGTGTGAAACATTAAGGCAGATGGATGGAAACCTAGAGGAAAGATGATGGATGAAGAGAAACAGAGTCGAGTGGGTGTTAGTTGTGACACAGAAAACCCTCAAAAACAGAGAAAATAAAGACGGAGACGGATTAGAGGAGTTAATCTGTAGTGATTGTGAGAGAGACCAGGGTGAAACAAGGGTTACTCTCATCCCTCATCTCTTTATCTCTTTGAACCTCTTTCTGGGAATATGGTGGGGATTAATCTCGTCAACCATTTACTCTTACATGGCCAAAGAAAGTACTACTAAAGCTCTTGTCGTCCCCAGCTCTCTCAGTGCATTATTTTGTGATGTTTGACGGCAACATTGACTTCTCTTTCATCCTGGAAATCTCACCCCCTCTCTTTCTCTTGGTCCACAGACAACATACTTGGTCCGCATAAGTTCCAGGATGTGGGGAACTTCAGCACCTTCCTGCTGGACCGCTCGTCGGGCGTGCTGTTCCTCGGAGCCAGGGATGCCATCCTATCTGTGGACACCAACAACCTGAACCAAGTGCCCCGAAAGGTAGGAAGCATGTGTGCTAGTGAGGGGTCAATACATGTCATATTATATTATCAACAATGTTGAACTGATTTGGAGGATCACATAGGTTCATATTAGGCTGACGAATTGTCAGGAACCAGGAACGGAGAGTAAAAGGTACATTAAACATTTCTGGAGATACAAATATTTGGATGAGAAGATCAATACCACTCAATGCTGTATGCTTAATATGAAGTTAGGCTTTAATAGCTTGATAAGTCATCTTTAAAGGGTCTGGTTTATTTTCTACATTTGGAAAAACTCAAGCTGTTCCCTCCGCTTCCTGTCCTCCAGTTCATGCTACAGTAAGCTAAGCTAAATTGCTCCTTGCTTTGGCTTCCTACTGGTCAACTCTGTGCAAGAAATGAAAAATAAATGTCCTTTAATGGTTCTCAATACTAATGGGGGATCAGAGGGAAATAAACAAAAGATGCGGGGTCAGGTTTGGCCTTTAGATATCATATATCCTATTTACTTCCTTCAAGAGATGTCCACCACTGAAAAAGGGCTCTTTGTGCGAGTGCTGTGATGAGTCTAAACACTGATTACTAATCAGCCTTTGATGAGCAATGAGCAGGCCTTACCCACTTCTGTTTCTCTCTCCTCTCATTTCAGATTGTTTGGGATGTGCCGGAGGAGAAGAGGAGGTCTTGTGTAGCAAAGGGAAAAACTGAGGTGAGAGCCGCGTGTGTGTTTTCCCCTCACACGCCTTCTTCATGTAACATAAGGTTCAGTTCTTAAAGTCAAAGGTTGTTTGGCTAAGTGATGCCTAGATCATTTTTACAATTTTGTGCACAATGTTTGTGTCCTGAAACTTGATGACCCTCTGAAATATTATTCATTTTAGGAATAATTTACTCAATACAAGTAGCCCATAGAGATTTGAAACGTGTGATGTCATGGGCCTATATGTTATGCTCCAACGTGTGTGTGTGTGTGTGTGTGTGTGTGTGTGTGTGTGTGTGTGTGTGTGTGTGTGTGTGTGTGTGTGTGTGTGTGTGTGTGTGTGTGTGTGTGTGTGTGTGTGTGTGTGTGTGTGTGTGTGTGTGTGTGTGTGTGTGTGTGTGTGTGTGTGTGTGTGTGTGTGTGTGTGTGTGTGTGTGTGTGTGTGTGTGTGTGTGTGTGTGTGTGTGTGCGCGTGCGTGCGTGCGTGCGTGCGATACAGAATGGGTGTCAGAGGGGTGTATCTGTAGTCACATATGCCCAGTATCTGTGTATGGAAACTGATTAAATAGAGCGTACTGTACACTCAAGCTGTACATTTCATTATGCTGGGACTACAATAGGACATCAACCAAATAGCTTACAGTAAACGAATCATACACTGAAAGTTTTGGAAGAGAATTGGGCTGAAAATGTAGCCTCCTATTATCAGTATTAACAGAGGGAAGTGCAATTTGGTTTGACCCATTTTGTACAATCATAATGAGCTTTCTGTTGAGGTGAACGACTGATGAAGGCCGGAAAGAGAAGGGCTGGGTGTTTTCTGAGAAGACATTGATTACAAGATTACATGTGAGTCAGAAGGATTACAAATAAGTGGAGAGAGGGAAGGAAACAGGAAGTGGAGGGACGCTAGACAAGTGAGTGAATAAGGAAGGATGAGGAGCATTGTTGCAAGACAAAGAAAGAGAGAAATACAGAGCAGGAGACAAGAAACTAGACTCAACAAGAAACTACCTTGAATTGCACCCATAGAGATGTGTGTGTGTGTGTGTGTGTGTGTGTGTGTGTGTGTGTGTGTGTGTGTGTGTGTGTGTGTGTGTGTGTGTGTGAGTGAGTGGGTGAGTGACACACATCAGGGTAAGTTGGCAGGGTTGCACAATGCTCAGTAGCTCAGCAGGATGTTACGCAGCGTAGGACATCTGCAATGTTGCAAAAGATAAAATAGTACTTTGCTGTCAACATTGATCATAAGGCAGAGCAAGGCATCTCATACATGTCTCTTGTGAAACTATAAAGGAAGGCTAGACCAAAGTTAGCTCAAACCATTGTTGACTCATCTGTTGTTATTACTGGGTGTTGATTGGAGAATATGTCCGGGTGTGTGCTGCCTTTCAATACCTACAGTGGTAATAGGTTTGGACTGATTGACGCACAGCCCAATAATATTCTTGTACACTCTGGGTGTAATGAATGATGACAATTTGATTGTAGAAAGACTCTGTGTAAAGGTTAACATACAGAAATAAAACACTTTTGGTTTTGTTGCAACACAAAGAGAGGAGCTTATCCACCTGCACTTTTTATTATTATTTTATTATTCCATTTTGATATTTTGGGCCACTTCAGGGCAGCCCGACAGCCTTTAAACAAATCATTCACACATGATAATAAGTGGATTTAGCTAAAGTCTTAGCAAACAGTTGCCTAACAACACACCAGGAAGAGAGTAACACCAGGCAGTTTTCTTGATATGGTTATAGATGAGGAGTACGTACCTCTTGGAGAAAAGGAGAGCTTTTAACATAATAAATACAAGGATTTCTAATTATAATCTCCAACACACTGACATATAAAAGACTTGAACAGAATAGAGTCATTTGATTCAATCCATGCCAGATTGTGAATTCATTTTATTAGTATGAATGAGGTTAATTCGGACCAATGAAATATCTAATCCCAAACTGATCCCATTGTTGTCATCCTGAGCTCTCTTCGTCTCTGGCCCTGCATCTGTCTCGGGGGACAGGGTGGTGGCATGGTGGGTGGGGGGGGGGCTGATTTGGGTGTCATAATTTTGCCATCAGAGAGGATCAGGTCCCGGGGGTGAATGTGACTCAGGCCTGGAGCTCATCCAAGATGGTACACACGCAGACGCTCACTAAAAACTGCCTGCGTCATGGTTTCATGCTGACTCGGGAGGAACAATGGAGGTGTTTTTCCATACTCTCTGCGGACTCAACATGTGTGTGTACACAGAGGAGAGCTCAACAAATACATCATCTATGTTGTGTATTTATGAGACCTACAAGGACTGCATATGTGAATATTTATGGGTCATTAATGAATGAAAATGAGGCTGTTTGCATGCATGTTAGTGTGAGTAAGTATGGATGGTCTCTGCTGGTAGCAAAGGGGGTCTCAAGTGTCCCTCCCATCAGTGGGGGTCTCCTATTTCCAATCACATTCATTAATACTCCAGCTGCTCTCAGAATCTACTGCAACCTTTGTCCTACAGCTCAGTGTGGTTAATACTTCTGTTCACGGGGAAAATAAATATTATTTTTGTTTTAAAACTAGAAATCACAATATCAATATCAATTTAAAGAATAATGCAGTTATATATTTTAACCTCTCTTTGTATTCCCCTACACTGGGTAAATAAGCAAATTTAGGCTACAGATGATAATATTACAATTATTTTGACTATTCATAAATATATATATATATATTCGATTATAAATATTTATAATACGTATTTGTATTTAAATGTATAAATTCAATAAATACATCACTTATTTGTCTTACAATTATTACAATTTTTTTTTATTTCATGTTATTTAAAATCTTCATAAAGTTAAATCCGGATGTTACTAATAGTATTCCTGGGTGTTTGTCTCCCCCTGCAGGTTGACTGTAATAACTACATCCGTCTGCTGGAGTTTCTGGGCGATGGACGCATCTACGTGTGTGGCACCTACGCCTTCGACCCCCAGTGTGCCTTCCTGGTCCGTTTTTTCTGTGTGTTTTGTAAAGTGTGTGTTTGTGTTAGTCCCTTTCTGCATGTATGAATTCATATTTGAAGGAGACTTTATCAGGCAGATCTGTGCCTGAGGATCTGTCAGACCGCTGCACTGTGCTATAACTCCAAACTGGTGTGTGTGTCCGCTTGCATGTCTCTGTACCTTGCACCTTCATTATGGGCATTGATAGCTGCAAATGAATCTCTGTGACAAGTTCCCACACTCATTCACACCAAAATCCTTCACCAAGGGGACAGGCAGAAGAGTACATAATCACACACAACAATATATATAGCTATCCTACTATGCAAACGTATTATTTTTTTAGGCTCCACTGTCACACTCAGTACAAAGAAAATTGTGAAGTGCAAGTCAACAGTAGTTTATTGTGACATTTTACGCAGACAATCAGACGAAACTCAAAATATTTAACTCACTGTAAAAAGATGGAGGACATAACAAACAAAAGACAGCTGTGAAAAAATATTATCTACAATATAATTATTTATTTGATATTTCCCTGTTGTAGTTCTAACTATTCCTACTCTTGTCGTCCTGCAGGAGATCACCTCCTTCACCCTGGAGAAAGTTGAGGATGGAGGAGTGAAGATGGAGACAGGGAAGGGGAAGTGTCCCTTTGAGCCCAGTCAGCATTACACAGCTGTCATGGCAGGTGAGTCAGTACCACTGAATGTTACACTCAATAATCTGCTTTAATATCAGGCTAATCTGAGGGAAAACTAATTTACTTCCTCTCTCTTGTGTCTAGGTGGTACCCTTTACACAGCAGCCACCAGTAACTTCCTGGGAACGTTATTCGACATCTCCCGGGCAACGGGCACTGAGCAGGAGCGCATCCGAACTGAGCGATCCATCAACTGGCTGAGTGGTGAGACACACTGAAAGCCCATAGGACACACAGTGACACACTGCCACTTCAAATTGCCACGGTCATATTTCCCACAGGAGAAAAGTCTAATTGTGTGTGTGTGTGTGTGTGTGTGTGTGTGTGTGTGTGTGTGTGTGTGTGTGTGTGTGTGTGTGTGTGTGTGTGTGTGTGTGTGTGTGTGTGTGTGTGTGTGTGTGTGTGTGTGTTTCTCAGACCCAGAGTTTGTGAGCTCAGCCTTCATAGAGGAGTCTGCAGAAAACAACCCGATAGGGGACGACGACAAAATCTACTTCTTCTTCACGGAGGTGGCCAAAGAGTACGACCTCTACACCAAAGTCAAAGTTCCCAGGGTGGCACGAGTCTGCAAGGTAACCCATCGCGATTCAATTGAGTGATACATTGACCGATTGATTGATCGATCAATTGCCTCATTCCTCGTCTTCTCCCACTGTCTGTTCAGTCTGATGTGGGAGGGATGAAGACCCTGCAGCGGCGCTGGACCACTTTCCTCAAGGCGCAGCTGGTGTGTGAGGACCGACCGACCGGGCAGCGCTACAACATCCTCACTGACGTCTTCACCACGCAACACACTCCGGGAGACCCCAGCAGCACTCAGTTCTACGGACTGTTCACCTCCCAGTGGTAAGCTGAGGAGCAGGCAGGGGAAAACAGAGCTTCTTTTAACTTTTAATTTAAATAATGTAATTGATAATGTAGTTTTTCATTTTAGGTTGCGTCATTGACAATTAACTGTCAGCTATTAAAGGAGAGAAAGTAGATTTTGTAGGGAGGCAGAGGGAGCAGAGATTGCAGTGTTTCCTGTCTTTATGCTAAGCTAAGCTAACTAACCGCTTACTGTACAGTGTGAGACATATTCTCAGATATCTCTCACTAAGAAATGGAAAGTGTTTTTCCCAAAATGTCAACTATTCTTTTCATATCAAACAACTTCATTTCACCTTTTCCCTCCAAATGTAACAGAAGCATAGCCTAAAATGTGAACATGTATTTGTCTTCTTCATAGGGAGCATGAGGAGTTGTCAGCAGTGTGTGTTTTCAGTCTGGCTGAAATCAGCAAAGTGATGGACGGCCCTTTTAAAGAGCTGAAGAAGACCTGCGACTGGATCAACCCTGAACCTGTCCCCACACCAAGACCTGGACAGGTACTAAACTGTTCAACCACACAACTACTGCATATGTACTCAGCATCTCTACTTCATAAAATACCTTTCATTATATACAAATAACTCAGACTTTTTCTATCCTTCCCTCTACATTTGTTAGTGTCTGAACAACGCTTTGAAGGCCGAGGGCTACGAGTCCTCCCTGAAACTTCCCGACAAGGTGTTGACTTTTGTGAGGGACCACCCGCTGATGGAGAACAGCGTTACTGCAGCACCTCTACTGGTCCGCAAGGGAGTCAGATACACCAAGCTGGCTGTAACGCAGATGGGAGGCGGAGAAAGGCAGAAGGGAGCAGTGCTGCACCTCGGAACAGGTGAGGCGAGGGAGGAAGGGTTCAGAAGAAAGGAGGCAGTAAAAAAGACAGAAAGCATGAAGAAATGAACTCAAACCTCTGTGTTTGTGTGCTGCAGATCGAGGAGAGCTCCACCGGGTGGCGGTAGTGGGACAGAACGCCACCTTGCTGCAGGAGATTCCTCTGTTCAGCTCACAGGAGCCCGTCAACAACATCTTACTGCACCAGGTATTGGCACAGTTCTTCACACACATGCTGCATATTTCCATCTGCTCTGTTTTGCAGCTCAGTGGTTCTGTAATGTCTCCATTTGTTTGCAGGGTCTGGCTCTGGTGGGCAGCCCCCTGTCTCTGGCTCGGGTCCAGGCTGAAGGCTGCGCTCTGTACTCCGACTGTAAAGAGTGTGCCAGAGCCAGAGGGCTGGGCTGTGATTGGAGCACAGAGGAGGCCGCCTGCAGGCCCACCACTGCAGAGTGAGTACTACTAGAATATAAAACTGGAAATCTTCCAAATGTAAAAATAAAGGCAGACAGCAACAGTATTGGGTTGGAAAATGGTTTGGTTATGTGTAAAAAATAAACAGTTTTCTGTGTGTCCAGGCCTGGTCCAGGTGATGTGGTTGACAACGCTTTGAGAAAGTGTGATAAAGAGGAGGGTAAGCGTGATTTGATTTTTTATTCAAAAAGCTACAGTGTAATTTTGGCAAAGATAACAATAGAAAAAGTGCAAAAAAATGTCAAGCCTGTGTAACATTAACATATTCTCCTTGTGTGTTTCTCTTCTGCTCCCTGCGTGTCGTCTCCTCCAGGGCGTTGCAGTCCGTCCATGAGGGAGTTGCGAGTGTCTCTTGGTCTGCGTCTCCTGTTGCCATGTGTCCAGCTGTCTCCCAGGCCCTGCAGCTGGGAGCACCCCCCCCACAGACACACCCGGCAGCACAACTCTGACCTGGAGGTGACGGTCACAGAGGACAGCCTCGGAGACTACATTTGCACCTGCCAGGTACACAGGCAAAACATAAATTCAAAACTTAGCTTTGCATATTCAGCCTGTTAAATGTGTATCCTGCTATAAGACTCCCAGTTAACTGCAAACTGCAGAGTTTAAAAGTACCTGTTTTAACTGTTTACGAGATTAAACAAGTCATATTTTTCTGTGTCATGTTGCTATTCTCCAGGAGGCAGGGCCAGGAGTCAGAGAACTGACCCCCTGCCGCAGAGCAGCCTATCAACTGACTCTAGAAGGCCCTAATCCTGGAGGAGTGGTGGTGACAGCAGGGGGGCGCCACGTGCTGGCCATCTACATCCTTTTCTTCTTCTTGGGTTTAGCGTTTGGTGCGTTCCTCCTCTACTTCTTGACCCGTCGGCGCAGCATTGTCCACCAGGGTCACCACCTGCCGGATAATTCGCTGTCGTCAGAGAAGGGGCGGGACTTGCTGGGCTCCTCGGCCACGCCCCAGTCCCCGAGCAGCGCCAGCCTGCTGTCCGATGGATTCAGGCTGACGGAAAAACGCAACGGGACGGTGACCTCCAACACGACCACAACGCTCCTCAGCAACAATGGGAATGGTGGTCACCATGGCAATAGTTACAGCGGCACCCTGATTAGCCCCAGCAATGGCCACGGGAACTCCCTGTACTCCAACTGCAACACCAGCAACAGCGGACTGAAGCTCACCTCTGAAATTTTAGCTGCAGATTTGCTGGATGGAAGGACGGGGGAGAGGGGGAGTCTGGACATGAGGGAGTCTGGGGATGAGGTGGATGAGGGGTTGGGGGACGCGTTGGGGGATGGAATAAAAGGACTAGAGGAGGAGATGGCAAGCTTTCCCATGTTTAAATTACCAGCACCACTGGCTCAGTGTGAAGAAAGCTCAATATGAAAGGTTGATGTCAAAGTTGATGCGCCATTTAGCATCCTCAGAACAAACTGAACTGTCCCAGGACGGATGCAAAATGGCTACTACTAAATGCCTTTAAACGGGAGCTGTGGCATGAAGAGAGACTACAGAGATATATGAGAAATATACGTTTATTAAGCATGTGCGGGAGAAACCAGTGTTGTGAGGCGTTCAGGATGAGAGCCACAGCTGAAAAATGTGTCATAATATAAAATGTAAATACGAAGAGTCCAATCTGATTGTGATGTCGCGCAATTTAAATGTTTAAAAAAAAATCAAAGATGACGTGTCTACACGTGTAGACATTGAAAAGCCATATTGTTTTCTCCTTTACTCCTGTTGTTGTTTGCTCTCTCATTCTCCTGACACTTTGAATCTTTCAGCACCTCTGTCTCTTTCTCTGTGTTTCTGCTCCTCTCTCTGACACACCGCTGACATCCCAGAGGTCCACAGATCCATAGGACTGAGTCACAGACTGTCCCGTCATGCAGCATCAATCCTGGGCTTCAGGCAGAGCGATGTGGCTGTCAGAGAGCAGAGAACCGTGGAGAGAGTCCTTCAGGCGGACTCCAGTGATGGGGCTGTCCCTGCCTGCACTGCCACACAGCTCAGCAGGACGATACGTGTCAGTGTGGAAATCTCAACATGCAAGAAACTGACAGGTCTCTGTTCACCTTCACAGTTACTGGAACATGTGAATGTGAAATTAATTTCAGCCTCACGGGATGGACCTTGCCACCATCACCTCGTTTTGTGAGTGTGGAACTTAAAACATGTATTGTTTTTGTCATGTTGTTTTGTAATAAAGCATACAAAAGTTTCTGGTTGTGGGTGTGCTTCTCTTAACCCCCCATGCCGGCCACCAAAGCATCTGCGACTGTCTCTGCTTCTTGGTCAGGGAGAGCATACGCCTCTGGCCACTTTGTGAAATAGTCTATGGCCGTGAGAACGTAGCGGTTCCCCCTGTTTGACAAGGGTAGAGGCCCCACCACATCAACCGCTACTCTCTCCATCGGAGCCCCCACGGAAAACTGTTGTAGCGGAGCATGGGAACGACCAGGTGGGCCCTTCCGCGCCATACACGAATCACAGCGGCGACAAAAGTCTTCGACATCCCTCCGACACTGCCCCCAGTAGCAGCCCTGACGAAGGCGCCGGAGAGTCTTAGTGACGCCAAAGTGCCCAGAGCCTGCCGTTCCATGCATGGCCTTGAGTACGACCTCTTGCAGACCCCTCGGGACCACCACTTGCCACCTCTTCTCCCCCGTTGCTGGCTCCTTCCACGCCCGCTGTAGTACGCCCTGACACAGACGTAGAGCCTCAAACTGAGACCACAGCCCCTTGGTTGCTTTGGAGAGCACTGCCACTTCCTCCCACTGTGGCCGATGCTGCGACTCAACCCACTGCAGTACAGGCTGTAGAACGACGTCCAGCTCCTGCTGTTGCTTCCACTCGGCCACGTCCACTGTCTGGAGCTCCCGGCAGATAACCTCTTCCACTTTCCACGCTGCCGCACAGACGATGTCCTCCTCCAGCAGCTCCTTTTCCCGAGTCTCTCTCTTCTCGCAGTAGTGGCATCCGCCGGCGGCACACGGGCGGCGGGAGAGAGCGTCTGCATTGGTGTGCCGCACCCCAGCCCGGTGCTCCACCCTGAAGTCGAAAGCTTGGAGCTCTTCTAGCCACCTGGCGACCTGCCCTTCTGGCTCTTTGAACGTCATGAGCCACTGTAATGCAGAGTGATCCGTCCTCACCATGAACGCCTGCCCACATAGGTAGTACTTAAAGTGCCTGATGGACAGCACCACTGCCAAAAGTTCCCTGCGGGTGACGCAGTATCGTCGCTCTGCTTTGTTGAATGCCCGGCTGAAGTATGCCACCACCCGCTCCCCCTCTGGTGTAGTCTGGGAGAGCACTCCGCCCACCCCAACGCCGCTAGCGTCTGTGTCCAGGGTGAACGGCAGCCCGGGGTTGGCTGGGGCGAGAACCGGGGCTTCACTCAAGGCACGCCGAAGGCTGTCAAACGCTGCTTGACATTGCTCAGACCACAGGAAAGCTCTGTCCTTCTGCAGCAGCTGGAACAGGGGTGCGGCAGTGCAAGCAAAACCCCGTACAAACTTTCTGTAGTACGAGGCCAGGCCCAGGAAACTCTTCAGCTGTTTCTGGTTGCGAGGATTTGGCCAGCCTGCGACCGCCTGCACTTTCTCTTGTAGGGTGCCGATGCCCTCACCCCCCACTTTGTGGCCCAGGAAAGTGACCTCTCTCTGCAGGAAATGACACTTGTCTGGATGTAGCTTCAAACCAGCGGCTCTGATCCTCTCCAGCACCACTCTTAGAGATCCCAGGGCCGCCTCAAACGAGCTGCCATGCACCAGGATGTCGTCCAGGAAGACCAAACACTGCTGGCGGGGAATCCCAGACAGCACCCTGTCCATCAACCGCACAAAGGTGGCCGGGGCATTACACAGCCCAAAACTGAGGACCTTGAACTGCCATAGTCCCCGGCCGGTGCAGAAAGCCGTTTTTGGTCTGGCCTCTGGTGCCAGAGGAACTTGGTAATACCCGCTGCGGAGATCCAAGGAAGAGAACCACGACGACCCTGCGACCAGGTCCAGGGACTCATCGATGCGGGGAAGGGGGTGTAGTGGCCAATTGTCCAAAGAAATCCATGTTCAAAGGCCACTTAGTCTAGGAGGCGAGCTCGAGTATTGACTCGCGTATATTCAAAAACTCGGATACCTTGCTCGTTCCATTCTGGTGCTTTATTGAGAGGTTCAATAGATCAGACTGGCGGCCCACTGCCGACGTGCAACATTTGCACGGTATTTAAAACAAATAAACAAATAAGATCCATTGGTCATACGGATGTGTGCGGTCAAAAACTTTTTCCAACTGCCTCTCTAGACTTCCTGCTGTGTCATGCTGGCAGCGTCATTTATACCTGAGCACGCCCCTACTATTGCTTTGTATAAATAATAACAACACATAAACTAGAGCTGTCCATAAGCAAGATGACACGTTACAAAAACAGTATAATAATAATAATTCATAGTTAATCAGCTCATTTAAGTTAAATTAAAGAATATTCAATTGACTCACAAAACCAAAATAAATGTGCCTAAATGGCTCTTACAATTCCGGCCCCTAATTATAAGGCGGAAAGACTTATAATTAATAATAAACACAAGAGTCATTTCCAAACAAATATATGGCTAATAATAGCTCAATTATACTTCTAACAAACAACGTTTGCATTTACTTTTGGGGGAGGAATTCACCTTGACATAGGTTTTCAATAAACAAACTAAATATATAAAAAATGTACATAAAATACGTATATATATTTTTAAAGGCAAAATCAAGTGTCCTATTCACAAATGAGGCAAAGTCTTTCCACAGGCCTCTCCAAAGTACTGGATTTTGCTTTAACCAGTACTCTACGAACCAGCCCTTTAGAGTCTGTGATGGTCTGCACGACTCTTCCCAGAAGCCACGAGCTCCGAGGGGCTTTGTCGTCCAGGATCATGACAATGTGCCCTGGTGCTAGATTCTGCTTCACTTTAGTCCATTTTTGACGCTCCTGTAGGTCAGGCAGGTACTCACGCACCCACCTTTTCCAGAACAGGTCTGATATGTACTGCGTCTGCTTCCATCTGCGACGTGTGTAGCAGTCATCCTTGCAGCTCAGTCCTACCTCTCCCATACTCCACCGAAGTGAGGTCCAGCAGGAGGGTTGAAAATCCACTGGATTGCTTTCTGAGCAAGAGCTTCCTGCATTTTGGCTTGATTCCACTGCTGCATAGCAGCCCGTAATTCTTTGTCTGCGCTGACTAGGTTGGAGCTGTTGTCGGATCTCATAAGCGACACTTGGCCCCTTCTGCACATGAAGCGACGCAGAGCATTTATACAGGAGTCTGTGTCAAGTGTGTGAGCAACCTCTAGGTGTATGGCTCGGGTAGTCATACATGTAAACAATACTCCATATCTTTTAACGATGCTGCGACCTCTTTTGACCTCTATAGGCCCAAAATAATCCACACCTACATTGGTGAAGGGTGGTTTGTTTGGAAGCAGTCTGTCTGAAGGTAAATCGGCCATCTTTTGTCCGTGACTCTTTGCCTGTAATCTTTTGCATGTCACACACCTAGACAGGATTTTTCTTACTGCTGAATTTGCAGCAGGAATCCAAAATCTCTGGCGCAGACGGGAAAGCATGTAGTTTCTTCCTGAATGTCCGACTCTTTCGTGTATATCTTGCAGAAGCAGCGTTGTAGGATGCATGTTGTTGGGCATGATTATGGGGTGCTTTGATTCTTCGGGCATAGCAGATTTACTGAGTCGACCTCCAACTCTCAGAACGCCATCCAGCAGCACTGGGTCTAGTCTCCGAATGGGACTATTACATTTGACCAGTGTTTTTTCGTTTTTTAGAGCAGAAATCTCTGCCGGGAAACTGCGGCGTTGACAGTAGCGGACGATTTCCATCTCAGATTCGTTTAAGTCCTCCACAGTAAGGAGCCCCATGCTTAAGGTGCCTTCATACTGCTGCGTTTTCGTTTTGGCCCTTTGCCCGTTTGAATCTTCGTCGTCTTTGTGGATACGCACCTCCAATTCTTGACGTCTTTTACCTAGAATCAGGAGACCTTTTCTTAGTCTGAGCATCCATGCGATGGCTCTTTTCAGACGATACCAGCTTGAATAGTAGTGCATTAGCTTGTCCAATGCGTCCATGCCTTCAACAACGTCTATACGGTGCATGAAGACAGGTTTTCTCACCTCATTGTCCTCCTCAGGGAGTTTCACACGGTCCTGTTTTTCAGGCCATTTGTAGTCTGGGTCTTTTAGGATCGCTGGTCCTTTCATATGGTGGATTGAGCTGGACACAGAGCTGATGAATTTGTTGTCTTCTCGTGACATTTCCAGTTTGTCGCTGTAGCACTGCTCAGGAAAGTCTGCATTGTATTGCTGTATGAGTAGCCTTTCCACAGTCTCTACTGCAATCCGGTTGATTGTGACTTGGTGCTGCTCACCGTCCTCTGGCTCACTGCCTTGTTCTTTAAGTGGGCCGTTAATAGTCCAGCCAAGGACCGTCTTTACGGCATATGGGCCGTTGTTCTGACTGTGAATGACTTTCCACAGCTCGAAAGCTTCATACACGTCATTTCCAATTAGGAGTCCTATCTCAGCGGCGATGCACGGCAGCTCTACTTCCTGAAGGTGTGGCCATTTTTCAATATCTTTCTGAAGAGGAATATGGTCCTTTGTTACTGGGATGCTCTTTTGCGTGAACACCTTTTTTAAGCTGATAAACTTATCTTCTTTGATTCCACAGACCTCCAAATCTCTCAGAAGAGAACTTTTCACTTGTTTGGTTGAGCTCATTGTTGTTAGGACAAGCTGCGCTCCTTTTCCCTGCAGGTTTAGCTGCCTTGCTAAAGAGTCTGTGCAAAATGTTGCCGAGCTCCCAGGGTCCACGAAGGCGTAGGTTTTCACAAGCTTGCTTCCTTTCTTTGCTTTGATGTAGACTGGAAGAATAGCAAGAACATATCTATCTCCGGCCCCTTCACAGGTAGTAGTCTCCTGGTTTAAGCTCACCAGTGCACTTGAAACTGCTGTGTTGTCTGACCTGGCCACCTTTTGGCTTTCTGCACATGCATAATTGGAAACATTGTCTTTTCTGTGAATGTGCAGCAAGCTTGGGTGTCTTTCTGAACATGTTTGGCATGTCATTCTCTTTTTGCAGTCTTTACTCACGTGCCCTTTAACTAGGCATCCAAAACATAGTCCAGATTTCCATATAAAATCCACCTCGTCTTTATGAGGTTTTTCTGCAATCTGATGGCACTCCAATAGTGCGTGGTCCTTTTTGCAGAACAAACATGGCTTCATGAAGGCAACATTACTTGACGTCCTGATATTTACTGTCAGTGGTTTGCAATTATCTTCCTCTGTTGATGTGGCCACACTGGTTGCAAAGATGCTTCCTTTAATCCTTTCACTCCTGGTATTTTTCTCCATTTGTAAAACGTTCCTGCTTTTCGCTTCGGCAGCAGATCCCTGCAGGTCACCAAAGAGAGGGTCAGCCAGGATTTTGGCTTGTTCGTCCACGAAGTCGACCAAGTCTTTGAATCTCACTCTTCTCTGGCTCCTTTCTTGGATCTTGAATGCCAGCACCTTCCATCTTTCTATGAATTTATAGGGTAACTTCGAGACGATAACTCTCATATTTGTAGGGTTATCCAGCTCCTCCATATAATTCACATCCTCCAGGGCGTTTCTGCAATTTAAAAGGAATAGGGAAAACTTGTTGAGTGCTTGTGAGTCCTCTGGTTTTATTTGCGGCCATTTTAGCACCTTTTCCATCAAAGCGGTGGCAATCTTCAGTGGGTTGCCGTAGCGGTCTTCCAACATGTCCATGGCTCTCTGAAAACCACGGTCGGGGGGCATATGCTGGCAGCTTTTTACAATGTCTTTGGGATCACCTCTTGTATACTGTTCCAGGAAGTACATCTTATCTGCAGCATTGTCTGTTCTGGAGCTGACTGTGTGTTGGAATGCCTTAAGAAAAGATCTGAAGTCGAGCAAGTCACCATAAAAAACAGGAATATCACGTTGTGGGAGAAGGGCAAGCTGCTGATGTTTCACAAGCATTTCTGTTATATCAGTCTGCTTCTTGATTACTTTGCATATGTCATTTTCATAGTCACTTTGTCGCTGATGTGCCCCACTGGCTAATGTACTTGAGTCCAGAGCCTTTGGTGCTTTAGGTCTAGCTCCAGGTGCTGAAATAGACTTATCTGATGGGTTTACATGACTGCTTGGGATTAGTGGATAGCTGTGTCCCGCTTGCTCTTGTGTGTCTTCTTTCTGCCGTGTGTTTGCATTGTCCAAATACGTGTTCATTGCATCACTCTTATCCTGTGCGTCATACTGTTCATACATTTTAATTTTAGCATTTGACACTGCTAAAGCTGTTTTCATTTTCAGCTCTTCTTTCTCAGCCCGAAGATGTGCCTTCTTAACTGCCAAGGCTTGACTTTGCTTTAGCAAGGCAGCCTTGGCTTCCAAAGCTGCACGCTTTACTTCCTCTCTTAATTGTGCTGAGGATGCTGTTGAAGCAGATGAAGCCCTGCTAGCTCTACTGGATCTTGACACCACAGATACACTGTCCAAATTAGAAACCTCATCAATGCAGGCTTGTGGTATTTCTTTGCAATGCTCCTCACAATTAATCCACACGTCAGATTCTTTAATAAAGTTCTGAAACCTCTGAGATTTAGGCTCAAACCAGCTCTCTTGATCATGGCTCTTTTCTTCTTCGTCCATAAAAAGCACAACTGAGCAGTTACAGTCTTTAAACTCTTCAAAGATTACCTTGAAAAGTCTCATCTTTGAGATAACTTCCATCAAGTTACAGGTGTTACCCATTCAAAGCTCAACTTCATTCATTTTGGCAGTGAGTTGTCTTAATTTACCTCTCCTTGCATTGATGCAGAGCTGTAGCCGCTGCTCCATGGCCTTTTCTGTTGGTTTTGCTGCCCTCTTGTGGGCGTCGACCGTAAACGCACCCTCAGTGGCGCTGTCCTCCGACATTATTCAGCTGGTTTGGCTGAACAAAAGACAACAGCTGTGGCTCGAACTCCAACGGAAAGGCATGCAGAGTAGCGTGACAGCCTGTAGTCCATGTTGGCGGTAGAGGATAATCCAAATGGTCCTTTGCTCAAACACGATCAGATACACTTCGTTTCTGCCGCAGCTCCAGTAGCGACGATCAGATCCACATCTGACAATTCCAGTGATTGTAAATTCCTACACGCTAGTAATCCTCACGACGTTGTCGGAAGTTTTTGACTTTTGTAGTGGCCAATTGTCCAAAGAAATCCATGTTCAAAGGCCACTTAGTCTAGGAGGCGAGCTCGAGTATTGACTCGCGTATATTCAAAAACTCAGATACCTTGCTCGTTCCATTCTGGTGCTTTATTGAGAGGTTCAATAGATCAGACTGGCGGCCCACTGCCGACGTGCAACATTTGCACGGTATTTAAACAAATAAACAAATAAGATCCATTGGTCATACGGATGTGTGCGGTCAAAAACTTTTTCCAACTGCCTCTCTAGACTTCCTGCTGTGTCATGCTGGCAGCGTCATTTATACCTGAGCACGCCCCTACTATTGCTTTGTATAAATAATAACAACACATAAACTAGAGCTGTCCATAAGCAAGATGACACGTTACAAAAACAGTATAATAATAATAATTCATAGTTAATCAGCTCATTTAAGTTAAATTAAAGAATATTCAATTGACTCACAAAACCAAAATAAATGTGCCTAAATGGCTCTTACAGGGGGTATGAGTCCTTCTTGGTGACCCCGTTCACCGGTCTGTAGTCTGAGCACAGCCGCCAGCCACCTGTCTTCTTCGGGACCATGACTACAGGTGCTGCCACGGGCTGTCGGAGGGCTCGATGATGTCTGCCTGCAGCATGCTCTGCACTGCCTCGTCGCAAGCCTGCTGGGGAGTCGACGCGGGCGACACTTGATGGGACGCGAGTCCCCGGTATCGATCTCGTGTTCTACCAGGTGCGTTCGGCCCACCTCCTCCTCCTTCATGGCGAAACTGCCCTGGAACTCTAGCAGAATCTGCCCCAATTGCTCCTGCTGCTCGGGATTCAGGCCGCCACAGTTCTTCCTCCACACCTCCAATACTACAGACTGAGCCTCTTCCACCTCCGCCTGGGGTACCTGAGGGGGGGCTGTTATCTGGTGGCACAGTCCGGGGGTGACCGATGGGGAATTGTCCTGAGCGGCCGTCACCGGGGATACGGAAAAGGGGGGAGGGTTTTCTTCCGTTCCTAGGGTACTCACGGTGGGTGTAGAGGGTCTCCCTGCAGGCTCAGCAGGGTCGTGGATACGGGTCATAGTAATCACCGGCCCCCCCTGGAAACTCACTGTGCCTGCTTGAAGATCCAGGAGGCAGCCAGCCGCCTTCAAAAAGTCCAAACCCAGAATACACGGGTCCTGTACATCCGCTATCCACACGGGGTGCTGCACTTCAACTCCCCCCACCGCCACAGTCAGCATGCCTCTTCCTTTCATAGGCGCCAGCTCTCCTGTGACTGTGCGTAGACGCACCGCTGTCGGCTCAAACATAGTCCCACTGGGCAACACATCTGCTCTCAACAGGGTTACTGTAGAGCCTGTGTCCACCAGTGCAGTGCAGGGCACCCCTTCCACGTCGACCGGGACATAGCAGGACTCCCCACCACCAGCACGGCCCACCGCGACGACATGCTCCCCGCATGTGCTGTCATCTTCTTCAGGAAGCCGTAGAGTCTGGCTCCCCCGGCTGTGCTGTCTGGCTCCTTCCTCGGATGTCTGAGTTGGTGACCTTACAGCTGTGGTTTGGTTGAGGAGTCCTCAGGCTTGGTTCCGCATCTTCTCCTTTATGCGGGCCCCCCGTCGTTTCCCTGGGTCCGGTGTGTCTTGGGGCAGTCCCTGGCCAAATGTCCTGGCTGACCACACCCCCAGCAGACCCTGGTACTTGGTCTGCTTGTTGGCTGCAGAGAAACAGCCCTTATCAATTCAGTCAACTCGGTAACCCATGCAGGCTTCTCCTCCTCCCTGCAGCTCCTCACAGCCGGTGCTGCCGGCCCTCCGTTGCTCCTAGCAGCTCCACTCCACACCTTCTCTCTCTCCACAGCCATCTCCAAGGCCGCCTGCAAGGACTGTGGATGCTGCAGCTGTACCTCGACCCTCAAGTCCGCAGGGCGAAGAGCCCTGACGAATTGGTCACGTGCCAGCTCACTCTGCACTCCGGGTGGCATGTGCCCATACGCCCGCCGCGTCATGCTCTCTACGTCGTTAGCCAGCGCACGCAGCGTCTCTCCAAACTCTCTACAGCGGTTACTCAACTCGTTCCGGAGCAGCTCTGGTGGGAAACACTGTCCAAACCGCCTCTTCAAAGCCCCCGCTAACGCTTCATAGGTGAGTCGGTCCTCCGGGCTAAGTAGTAGCAGACATGAAAGAGCCTCGTCTGTGAGGCACAAAGCTAGCTGTAGTGCTTTAGTCTCTATTGACCACCCCCCGGCATGTGCAAGCAGTTCAAATTGGGCATGGAAAGCCTCCCAGTCTGCCTTACCCGAGTATTTGGGTGTCTTCACGGACGCGGCGGCTGCTACTGGTTGCTGGTCGCCGCCATTGTTGTTTACATCCCGCTTGGAAATGGCGCGAAATGGCGCTGAAGATGGCGACATTCCCGCGTCTCTAGCCATCTTCACCGCCGACTCTCTCAGGCGCTCTCTCGCCTCCTGTGCACTCCTGAACTCTCCACTCATGTCCTTCGACCACCCGCATGCTCCATCTTCCTCTCCATCACTATTTTCTTGCTTCACTCCCATCTTGCTGAACTTTTCCATCTCCGCTAGCTTACCGGCTAGCTCGTGACGCAGTTACGAACTCCCGTCAGGATAGACGTCCTCCGTTCGAAAAGTCACTTCTGACACCAATGTAACGTTCACAGGAAGGAGTCGAGAGGCAAGCTTCAAGTTACTAGGCTTTAATAACTGACTTCTACACAGATGATTACGGATGGGTATAGCTTGAGGCTCAACCTCACACACACTGACACTGACTTCTAACACAGCACCTATATAACACATTGTACACGTCACACTTCCCGCCCTCCCCCGTCTGCTCACCCAACCACAGGCCCGCACCTCAGTCAGCATCCCGTGCAGCTCCAGACGGGGGATTCCTGAGTGACACCCTCAACAGCCTATACCAGGGTCGCTACAATATCTTTGGACGTCCTGCACTAAACTGTTTTATTGTAGAGATCACTACAGTATCTTCTTGATATTTTCCATTCTATATTTCTATCATTGACCCCTATTTTCTCTGTAGGCTACTCTTAATATTTAAATGTTTCCATCAAATATAACTTATTATACAACTAAATTCAATAACGTGCTTTAACCACTAGGAGGTGCGGTTTAGACCAGTGGTCTAGTTAATACAACATAATAATATCGTACATAATATGACTATTCACTTTATTGTGAAATTAAAACAGAACGTTAAAGGAAAATACAGTTTCAGTCTCTCGATGTGAAGCTTATGCATTGTACCATGAACTTGTATAGACCTGTAACAGTCAACTGCATGAGGAGTTGGAAAGGTAGTTCAGAAAATCAGTAATATCTTTAAAAACTACAAAAAAGTCCCTTTATATCAGCTGTGCACCTTTATGGTGTAAACACAGCCTATCTACTAATTGGATCAAATATAAAAGTCAGCCGAATTAGTGTTGATACTGCAAGGAGACGTATTGTGTGAAAAGAAATGGAAGATGTTGTTTAATTGTTGATATATGTATGGTCCACGTCACGTATTCAGTTTTGGCGGCATCTCTTCCAGTTTGTCAAAAGGTCTTCTGATCAGGGCTCTATAAATACATATCTACGGCAGATCTGTAATATTTAATGCAGCCGAACCGTGTATTGCAATGCCGTTATGTGATGACTTTCAAAGAGAAAAGCAAGAGCACTCGGAATAAAGTTTTATTATTATTTTTTGAATGTTTTCCGATTTCATATCACATAAACACCATATCCCGACGTGCATTGCGGCGTGATTTTAGCCTATCAAAACCTCTGAAAACAGAAAGGTGTCTCTCAGAATCGAAAGAGAAAAACCTATGGGAAAAACACAAAAGCATTGAACAGAATTTAAACCAATTAATGTCGTATAATTAACTAGGATAAACTGATGTTTTTTAGTGGATGTGTAGTGCAGATATCACTGTTAAATCATTTGATCATTGGTTTTATTATGAAAACGGCCAGACCGGAAATACTGTTTTCAACCCGTAACTTTACATGGAAGCTTGCCGCATATACACGTTGTCCTGACGAAACCTCAAATCATCTTCGTAGTTCGTAATATATATCAAACTATAGATCCTACATATCGACTGGACGTGGATTCTAAAAGTACAATATATACTTCTCGCTAGAAATCTAATCATAAAGCGTTTTAATGGCCAAACTATCCTACAATTTAGGATTTTACAGAGAGGGTTATTTGTGAATAAACAACCCTCTGTAACGTTTGCATTGAACGGGAGCACTAGAGGCCGACAATTTTAAAACGTAATTATAGGTCGTATTAAGCGCTTGAACAAACGACATATTTGGTCGTAATAAGGTTCTTAAACAATCGACCCATTTGGTCGTATGAGTTGGAGGACTTGTTGCCATTCTTATAACATTTTAATCCAACATACTAGACTTAATTCCATCCATGGTGTCTTTTTTTGTTTCATTTCTTCCTCCGTTTGTTTTTCCGCCATTGTAATTGTCTTCCCCACCCTGGCTTGTTCCACCTGTGCTTCATGTCAATGAGTCTTTTGTGTATTTAGTATTAGTTTCCTCACTTTCTATATCATTTTGTCATCACTTCCTGTATTGTTTCCCTTGTTGTTTCACCATGTCCTAGTTATCTCCCTGTCTTTTGAGTTTCTAGTACAGTATATCTTGTTTTCAACTATTGTGGATTTGCTTATTTGTTACCCACCCCCTGGCATCTTTTATATCACAATGCTTATAATAACTTAAATTGAGGTGGTTGAGTATTTGTCATGTCCTTAACAGATTGTTCTTTGCTCAGCAGTGAGTTAGTGGTCATGACGTCCTCTCAACCATCCAGCAGTTCTCTAGGCCTTTTGTAGCCGAACATCCTGAAGTCCTCCTCATAGAGCTCGTACAGCTTCCTCCTGTCCTCTAGGGGCACTGCGCTGAACCAGTCTAACAGAACAGCATGTGTGGTCATGTTTTCATAGGAATGAGGGAACTGGATGTCGTCCTGCAGCATTAGGATCTTCAGCAGCTGTGAGGTGTCCTGCTGAAGAGTCTCCTGATGGCCCACGAAATCATACCTGGCAGGTCAAACAAACTCAGGTCAAACCACAGCATTGTTTTGTGTTGACATTGCTTTCATTTGTAATATGTGTCCCAGGGTTCTTGTATTTATTTCAGTCTCAGCCGCAGCAATAAGTGATTGTCTTGTTGAAATGTGTCCCTCCTGTGATTCCCTATTTGAACACAATTCTAAATCACTGTAGTGCACATTCACAAAACTACAGGGAAAACCTCAAGATTGAAACAACATCAACAAGGCTTGACTTAATTGGTTTTCAATGTAGTAGTCCATTCAGAGACCAATCCTTAAAAGTCAGACATTAAATAACACATTAATAACAATCATCTGCCCCGGCAAATTGTTTCTTGTATGCTGAGGTCTTAAACAAAATCTAAGAAGAAATATTGTCTTCTTTTTTGTACTGTCTGGACTTAAACCCAATGTCAATGTTATTCCCTCTGTGATGTCTTGTAGCTGTGAGAGTCAAATTCTGCATCTGGAATAGTTATCACAACTATATTTGAATTTATCTGATGTTGTTTAAAGAGAGAGTGTGGTTTCTAGCGTAAATTCTATAAGGCGTTTCATTATTATATTTGGGCATTGGTCTTTGTTTAATATAGTATTATTCATTTGTGATCAATTTTGGATTAGATTAGGTCAGTGGTTCCCAAACTTTTTCAGTCGGGCCCCCCTTGGGTAATTGGAAATATTTTCGGGACCCCCCAACCCGGTTCCCATCTATATTGGTAGGATTAATTGTATATTGTTGTAAAAACATTACATTTTCTCTACTAATAATAAGAAGATACAAAGATCCAACTATAATTTTATATTTTATTATGGATTACACATGAACAAAAGTGCTTGTAATAGATACTGTGAATTAATTTGGCCTAATTAAAACTGGTTGGCCTTGTTCCCTGAGTAGTAGATTTTTAAATTCAAATTTCTTTCAGGAAAATGTATTAATTAACTACTATTTCTACTGCAGGTTGCAAACGATCACATCACTTGACCATTCCTATTCCACACATAGCCTATCAATGACTTGTGTGTGCTTGCTTTCCCTTGCAGATCTTCTCAAACCGGGGCTGTTGTTTTGAGACTGCCACTCTCAGTTCATTCTCAATGTTCAGCTTTGATCTGTATTTCCTTTTGATGGCAGCAACAGCAGAAAAGGCAAAGCCTATCTCACACAAGTAGGATGTTGCAAAAGGCAGCATTATGCCCACAGCTCTCTGACCAATGAGAGATTTTCGAGCAGTGTTTGTTTACAATTGAATAATAATAATAATAATACATTTGATGTATATAGCACACTTTAAAAACAACGTCATCTCAAGGTGCTTCACAAAGCTAAAAGGAGAAAATAAAAAAATCTTCCCGCGCCCCCCTGCAGTACCTCCGCGACCCACCAGGGGTCGCGCACCACAGTTTGAAAACCGCTGGATTAGGTGGTTCACATGGGTATGGATGGCACTTAAAGGTGGGGTAGGTACGTTTCAGAAACCTGCTCGAGATACACGTGTTGTTATATTCCATGGAATGCTCTTAACATCCCGATAGCAATGAATATCTTAAGTGCTTTGACAAAAAATCCATAAAAAAATGTCATCTGTAGAAGCCGTAATACTGTAAAAAGTACATCCATTGGCCACTTTCACCAGTCTGCTGATGTCATGTGCGCGTTCATGTGTGTTGGAGGAGGTGCTCTGTAAGGAAGTCTGAAGGAAGGGGCGGATTCTTTTCCGCTGTGTACTTTAAAATGTTAGTGTACTCGAGCCGGTTTCTGAAACTTACCTACCCCACCTTTTAAGGTCACCTATTATGCAAAATCCACTTTTTCATGTCTCTTCTACATCAACATGTAGTTAAGTCAACACACTCTCACTCCCTAAGCGTCCAATAGCGACGTTTGGTCAGTGTCCGTGGCGTCCAATTGTGACGCTCCTAGGCTCCTTCAGCGTCATAAAGAGACGCAAATAGCTTTCAACTGATTGCAATGTATTCCCAAGGTAACCCCCCCCCCCCCCACACACCTTATCACCTGAATCTCCTCCTAGAGCACCAAATGTGTTATTTTTAACCAAATGTCTCTCAGAGGGGAGTGGCTCCTTATTTTCATCCGAAGTAACAGACAGAGAATCAGCACTTTTGGAACAGGGCTGAAACAGAGGGGATTATGGGATGCTGCAATGATCTGTTTGGTATTTGGAGCCAAACTCTTCAGAGACATGTTTTGTGTACATCTGAGAACTATAATATGTTGATGAAACCTTTAAAGCTCCATGTGTACTTTGTGTATAAAGTAGTTCCTCCATAGATCACTTTACATGTCCAGAAACAGTCATTAATGAACGTACTTTATGAGACAAGGGAGGCACAGGCGCTGCATCTGCCTCCAGTGGGGCTCAAACGGCACATTCCTCTCCACCAGGTACTGGATGAAGTTCTGAAAGGAGACCCTTATCCCGGACGCGATGGCCTTGTCCACACTGTGTGGAGGGTCAGGCTGGTTTGCATACAGGCGCAGAATGTGCCGGCCAATTTTTTGGTAGAATTCCTCATTGCGTTTCAGGAACTTGTCTCTGTAAGCGGAGATGAGACGCACAAATGGGTCCCGGACAAACAGGAACTTTGTGTAGTGCTTCAGCTTGGCCTGTAGGAAAAAAAAAGTTAAAGCTTCCTGGTTGTAACCGTTAGATACTTTTGATGTGTCATTGTGTGGACTGGCCTTCATCTCTAGTCTTGGGAAGCTGATCAGGAGAGGCAGAGTGTTGGGGAGATGGATATTACGAGAAATGGAGACAGGGTCAGGATACGGCTCGTCCTGGGTCAGGGAAAACATCACTTTCTTCCAGTTGGTGCACGCCACCTGTTATAAATCAGAAATCCTTTATTCTGCAGCAGTGGGGAAATGTAAGTTATGACAGCAGCAAATGTACAGTGTGAATAAAAGGCAAGAGGAAAAAGAGTAGATATATGTAATAACAAAAAAGGTAAACACATGTTAATAAAATGATATGCAAATAAGTACAGCATGGAAAAATTAAGTAGCAGTATGCTAGCGAACATATGAAAGTGTTGTAGGAGCCGGACAAATTGCAGATAAATTGAAACCAAAAATAAAACGTAAATTGCACGAGCAGTGGCTTTGCAAAACAGTTTTCATATGTACAGCCAGTGTTGTTGCACATCAGTGATATTAGTGTCTTTGTTAATATGGTTCAACCCTGTCTCCTAAAAATTACGTTCCCACAGAACTAAACTGCATTCTCAATTACGTTTAGCTAGAAACGTATTTACTCCCACGGTACGTTTGTTATGAACGTATCTCAAATACGTTTATTTTCTACATATCTTCTAGAAACATGTTTTCTCCCAGGTTACGTTCCTTATGAACGTATCTGAAATACGTTTATTTTCTACATATCTTTGCCATTTATTGTCTTGCTTATAATAATGATAATAGTCATTTATAAATATCATTTTAGAGCACACCTTTGAAATCGACAATCGGGCTCGATATATGGTTAAATTAAAATCAGTAGGCGAGGCTGTAATTTCGCCAGCTGTTACTCTCATGTGCGAGGCAGAACATAATAGTTTTAACATGCCAAAAAGCTGCTGTGTCGTTCATTGCACCTCAAACATTAAAACAAATCCAGAGTTACGTGTTTCTGTACTTCCTCTAAGAAGAAAGGACAGTAACAGAAGATCTCTGTGGCTTCAGGCTTGATCGCCGTTCAAATGACAGCGTTGGTTTCCCCAAAAGTGGGCGGGGCTGTAAAGTGAAGTAGATTTTACTGTCATCTATTATTCAAAACCATTCTATTTATTCTAACGTATTACATGCCAGTGTTTTATCTTTTTATTTATTTGTTTTTATTTTAAATCGTATAATGTCGGACTTTTTTTGTCGTCTTTGAGGAAAAGAAATGGGGTTTAGAGATTCAAAATACTGAAATCTGTATTTTTTAAAATCTCTTCCTTCTAATTTGTTATTCTTTTCTAAATAACACACTGTTATTTACTCAACAATAGCACACAATTATCCTTGTTTTTATTTATTCGTTTAATTCTATAATCTTGGGCATTTTAGCATGCTTTTTAGCCGTAAATAAAGTCACCAGAAACAGACGGGACATTTCGAGATTTAGGATGGCCCAAGACACTACACTACCCATAATCCCCAGCTATCGTTTGGGACTACAGTCCCGTTGACAAACCCCGTGATGTTGCGCCAAGGTTACGCCGAGCGTCAAGCTCTTTGAAATGGAACGAAACCACGGCAGACTATTCAAAACTGGACTCGAACGCCCCCCCCAGAACTACACATGCTGGCTATTGTGTTTCGCAACATGTTCTCTATGGCACGTCTCTACTGGGAATTGTAGTTTTAAAAGACGTTTTTTCCCAAATGTAGAAGTTGACAGTATTAAACTGTGTACAGCCCTGGAGGTTTAGGCGATAGGAAACACATTGGTGTGTACACATTTAAAACATGTAATTAGTAAATGGGTGAAAATCGCTTGTATCCATAATGGGCAGCATTAATATATACCCACACGACAGCTCATTGTTACTTTGTTATTCTACTCCACTACAATTCAGAGGTTAACCTGGTATTTTTACTCCACTACATTTAGTTTAGTTACTTTGCAGATTCTGATTAATGATGTGGAATATAAACAACCCTTAAAGCAGACTTTAGTTACACCTGAATACAATTCAGGGAAGGTGATTGTCAAGTGCCAACAATCAGGAGAGATATTTGATAGTTGGTGCTTGAGAAGACTAAACATTTATCTGCAGATCTTTATAAAGTATATTCATTACTCGTTATTCTCTACTAATAGTTAATTAAAAACTGTATAATGGCTATTTTGCATATCCCTTTCAAGATTTCAAGGTTTTCTAAGGTGTATTGATCTTACAGTATACACAACTTGGGTCGCAGGTTCCTCAACAGACATCTATCAATATGTGTGTACTGTATACCTCCACCATTAAACTGTCATATTCTGCACATTTCTTATTCTATCTACATACATAAGAGTATAATTAATGTGTATAATATCATTTAAAATAAGTGTTTCAACATAGTTAACATTGCAGGAAAGCAATATTTTAGACGTTAAGTACTTTGTCAGGCTTAATATTCATCTGTAGATAGATACCCCCAGAGCTTTTTTCTTGTTTAAAAGAAGACCTTAACCTAAAGTATTTTTTAATGTGTTAATAAAGGTTAATTCGTTTTTCTGTTTTGCACATCCTCCTATTAATATCTTTGAACATCCAGCACTAAACTGTTTTATTGTAGAGATCACTTAGTATCTTCTTGACTTTTTATATTCTATATTTCTATCATTGACCTTCTACTTTCCCCCTATGAAAGTATGTACTCTTAATATTGTTTTGATCAAATAAGATTATTCAACAAAAATAATTCAATAACATGCTTTAACCACTAGGCGGTGCACACAAGGTACACACAGCATACTAATAATAACTTTGTATTATTAGTGTAGACACTTATGTATAACATCTGAAGATGTGTAATTTTATTCATGTTTTTACATAATTTTACAGGATATTGCTATACTATTTCTCTTGTTTTACTTCTTCACATTAATATCTGATTTGTAAAACATCACAGACAGAAAGGCATAGGCTATCCTTCATTTAATAGTAAGCTATTGAAATTGTGATTCCATAGATGTGTCTCCCATCACCCAAATCCCCTGACTATTCTCTCAACTCAGTATTTAGATTCTTATATTCAAAGAAAATCAGTAATATCTTTAAAAACTACAAGTCCTTTTTTATCAGCTGTGCACCGTTATGGTGTAAATATAACCAATATACCAATTGGATCAAATATAAAAGTCAGCCGAATTACTATTGATACTGCAAGGAGACGAATTTTGTGAAAAGAAATTGAAGATGTTGTTTAATTGTTGATATATTTATGATCCACGTCAAGTATTCAGTTTTGGCAGCAGTTCTCCTGTTTTTCTCTCTCTATAAATAAAGAATTACGGCAGATGTGTAATATTTAATGCAGCCGAACCGTGTATTACAATGCCGTTATGTGATGACTTCCAAAGAGAAAAGCAAGCACACTCTGAATTAGGTATTATTTTATTTTTCGTTGTCGGATATCATATCTCCATATAATATCAACACCATATCCCAGCGTGCATTGCGGCTAAAACATCCAATCAACAAGCTTCAAGCTGAGGATCTTGGGTAATCAGTTTAGTGGGTTTGTGGTGTGTATCGCTCAAAATGTCCCGTCTGTTTCCGGTGACTTTATTTACGGCTAAAAAGCCCAAGATTATAGAATTAAATGAATAAATAAAAACAAGGATAATTGTGTGTTATTGTTGAGTAAATAACAGTGTGTTATTTAGAAAAGAATAATAAATTAGAAGGAAAAGATTTAAAAAAATACAGATTTCAGTATTTTGAGGCTCTGAGCCCCATTTCTTTTCCTCACAGACGGAAAAAAAGTCAGACATTATACGATTTAAAATAAAAACAAATAAATAAAAGATAAAACACTGGCATGTAATTTACGTTAGAATAAATAGAATGGTTTTGAATAATAGATGAGAGTAAATCTACTTCACTTTACAGCCCCGCCCACTTTTGGGGAAATCAGCGCTGTCATTTGAACGGCGATCAAGCCTGAAGTCACAGAGCTCTTCTGATACTGTCCTTTCTTCTTAGAGGAAGTACAGAAACACGTAACTCTGGATTTGTTTTAATGTTTGAGGTGCAATAAACGACACAGCAGCTTTTTGGCATGTTAAAACTATTATGTTCTGCCTCGCTCATGAGAGTAACAGCTAGCGAAATTACAGCCTCGCCTACTGATTTTAATTTAACTATATATCGAGCCCGATTGTCGATTTCAAAGGTGTGCTCTAAAATGATATTTATAAATAACGAATTATCATTATTATAAGCAAGACAATAAATGGCAAAGATATGTAGAAAATAAACGTATTTAAGTTACATTCATAACTAACGTAACGTGGAAGAAAATATGCTTCTAGAAGATATGTAGAAAATAAACGTATTTGAGATACGTTCATAACAAACGTAACGTGGGAGAAAATACGTTTCTAGAAGATATGTAGAAAATAAACGTATTTGAGAGACGTTCATAACTAACGTAACGTTGGAGAAAATACGTTTCTAGCTAAACGTAATTGAGAATGCAGTTTAGTTCTGTGGGAACGTAATTTTTAGGAGACAGGGTTGTATGGTTATCCAGCATATTAAAAAAAAGGACAAGGATCTACACGCTATAGTAGAAGGGTAAATAATTGCTAATAAGATTACTGAAACTGAATTTAGTTTCTAGGTGGAAAAATCTCAGCTCTCAGGCTGCCATGTTTTCGAGTCTTGTGTAACCAGCAGATATCCTGGTTTAAATGTGCCACGTGTTTTCAAGCTTAAAAGAATGAGGTTGGAGTAAAGGGGCGATGTCTACGAGAGGATTATTTATCGGTTTGGAGATTGAATTTCTGTCTTTGCATTCCACCTTTTTTGCTCTTCTCACTTACCTGCTTGCAACAGGACTAGATTAACGTTTAGATTAGATATACGTTATTCATCCCAAATTGGGAACTTGTTTTGTCACAGCAGCATGTTAACAGGCATTACACATGAGTTAAAAACATTTACAAATAAAAATTGAAAAAATAAACCAAACAGTATGAGATAATGTCTTGTATCTAAATAATACACAATATAAAATGTATCCAATAAGTTAGAATACTCTAAAATAGACCAATCTACTACTATTATAAACATAGTATACAGTATACATTGGAAAAGTGTGCAAAGTAGTTTCTTTTATTTAATTTAGATGCAGTGAGTTAGTGTTAATAACATAATATCTCCATATTTTTCAGAGTTATTGAAAGGAACCTGCTTAATTGGTTCAGACACAGTGAGTGCATTGAGCCTCAGTTAGTACCATATAGTGTATTGTGCGTGTCACCTTGGGAATGTAACAGTAGATGATGCCGTGTTTGTCGTCCACAATGAGGTTCGCCAGCTCTTCGTCTCTGACGTCTTCTAAACGGTGCTTGAATGTCTCTTTGTCCCCGGCACATGTTTCTCTCAGCAGCTGCTTCCTCAGCCCCTGCGTCTCATGGATCCTCTCCTCTGGAATAAGAGCAAAATGTTTGTTTAGTTTAATGTAACCCACAATTATCCAAAAGCAAGCACTGTGGGGTGAGGTTGCAGCGCCAACATTTACTAATCTATTAAATTGCTATTTGTCAGAGGCAGTGGAGCATGAACATAGTGTCTGGAGCAGGAAGACCAAACAGGATGCACAGCAGGAACGGTAAGAACCACACACACATACACACACTGTACCTAGTTTTCTTTGTGACATGTCCCATTGGTAAAAGGGCAATGCAATGAGAAACATGGATACCACATATCCGAGGAGCTGCTTGAATCCGCTGTACTGTGCCATAGCAACAGGGGAGCTGTCAATGAATCAGAAACAAAAAGATTGACATTTTAGTGACACTAAATATTATGAATGATGGTAAAAGCCATTATCCCTATTTCTTCCTGATTGAATACTGTATAAATAGTGTGTAAATACCAGTCGGAGTGCTGTGTAAGACATAAAGGAAGGTGTCAAATATTTCAATTCAAAGTGCACTGGGCTCGACATTCATAAAATGTGGTTTCTAGATCTAGAAAACTAATATTTTATTGTGTCCTACGGGAGGACAGAAGAAACACACATACAATTAGAACCAGGGACGTGCACAGACATTTGGAGGGGCTATTGCTCTAAACTAGAAAAAGGGCCCTGCCCCCCCCCCCCGAAAAAAACATAAGACCTTTTGAATTTTTTTCTAAATGAAATCCAGGGAAATCTTTTGTTTTGCGGTCCATATCTCATTAAAATATCTAATGTTACTAACTTTTAAAGAAAAAATGGGGACAATTCTGTTTTAATGTAGGCTAGTTTGACCAGTGTAACTTCTGTGCAGACATACTGATAAAATAGGGCTTCTAAGTAATTTTCTTAAATAAACTCACTAATTAATTAAACCAGTTCAATACGCATTATTCTTATTCTTATCATTCTTTATGAGCACAGTAATGGTAAGGTATCTAATTACTTATTTATTTAGTATTCCATTACTTAATAACGGAGATGGTCAAACTAAAGTAGAGACATGGCAGAAATCCTACAATGAAGCGGGACAGTGAAGTGTTCTCCGTGAGAGGGCGATCAAGAAAAGAGAGCGAGCAGCCCCGGGGTTGCTCGCTCTCTGACGTTGAGGGAGTTTACGGAGCAGATGAAAATACACAGAAAGACAGAAGCACAATAACAAGTATAGCCTATTTAGATTGTTTTGGTGTAAATAACCAACGGTGTCAAGAGGAAGTAAAGTCCCCTGGTTTGTCCCCTACTCTAACTGCCATGAGAAAACTCAATCAATTTAAGCATATTTAAAAACGGGGACATTTCCGGGGACAGATTGACCCGGGGATTTGCCACCAAAGCCAGGTGGGCATTTGGTATGATCACCATAGCCATATGAGGCCGGAGGGCTGTCCTTTGCTTTTAGCTGTCAGATTGTAAACAAAGTCACGTGACTGGGGGCAGATGACAGCGCTGACAATGTGTGTTTTATCGCAGCGAGACGCTACAATACTAATTGTGGGCTTATCATGTTTATTCGGCCACAACAGAAAAAACATAAACCTCTCACTCTCTCCAGAGGGGCAGGTCAGCCAAAAATGGCAAAAGGGCCATTGCCCGGGCAACATTAGCCCGTACCTGTGCACGTCCCTGATTAGAATAAATTTGCAAAAAGCAGCTAAGAGCTACAGAAATTCAAGGCGTCACCTCAGGAACTAACACACTTCAGTAAATACATTAAACACTCAGACTCTGATCAGATGAACTCACAGAGGGATGCATTAGTGGTTATAATGAAACAACTCAAATTGTTTTGATACTGCTACAATCCATTTAAACACCACTCACCTTGCTGATAGCTGTTGGGATGAAGTGCACTGTGAGGGTCTGGTTGACTGTAAAGCAGGAGACAAGATGAACAGGACTGTTCCTACGGAGGAGTGCTCCAGCAAATATTTATTTAACAAATCTTCATCCGGGATCTCGGGTGCATGGTTGCGGCCTTCCTTTTTTAAATCAGGAATTTATTTTAATATTACGAGAATAAAGTCGTAACATTACGAGAATAAGTAATAATTACGAGATTAAAGTCGTAGTTTCATAAGTGACTTGAGAAGCGGGCTTGGAGGAGATTGTCTCCTTTCTGCAGGAGGAAATGGCTGGTTCTGGCCGACTTCATTACATTACATTGTATTGAGCTGACGCTTTTATCCAAAGCGACTTATAAGTGCATTCGACCAACAAGATACAAACTTGAAGAAAACAGAATCATATGCCCTACATCAGGTTTCATAGAGCTAAAACATGTCAAGTGCTACTCAACTGGCTTTAGATAAGCCAGTCCTTTATTAGTAGGCTATATAAGTGCTTTGTTAGCAATTCTTTGTTAGTAATTCTATCGCTCGAAGTGGAGTCTAAAGAGATGAGTTTTCAGTCTGCGCCGGAAGATGTGTAAGCTTTCTGCTGTCCTGATGTCAATGGGGAGCTCATTCCGATTCCACTACAAGGCTATCGTTCGACTCCTTCTGGTTCCAAAGCCTTGATTACAAGTCTCATCGTTTCTTGTGAAACAACAAATCCCCTTTGAACAGCTCGTAGATGTAACCAACGATAGCCTTGTAGTCGGCCAGAACCAGCCTTTTCCTCCTGCAGAAAGGAGACAATCTCCTCCAAGTCCGTTTGGTTCTTTCTTCGAAATAATAGACATAGTTTCTTGCACAACCTTTTCAAAGTTCTAATACTTAGGATGCTGATGGGCCAAAAGATTAAGTATTTCGTTATTTGAGAAACCTAAACTAAAGTACTGCTTCACAAGATGCTCCACATTCCTCATTTTATTGCAGGACGCTCCTGTTGTCCCCTTCTCAAGTCACTTATGAAACTATGACTTTAATCTCGTAATTATGACTTTATTCTCGCAACATTACGACTTTATTCTCGTAATATTACGACTTTATTCTCGTAACTATGACTTTATTCTCGTAATATTACGACTTTATTCTCGTAACTATGACTTTATTCGCCTAATATTACGACTTTATTCTCGAAATATCTCTGGGTTTTTTTTCTAAGTGTGGCCCTAATACATCACTTGCCAACCCTCCCGATTTTCGCGGGAGACTCCCGATTTCATTGCCCTCTCCCGGTTTCCTCCCGGGGTCATATTTCTCACGCATGTCTCCCGATTTCTGACAAAATCAGATTTACTCAGGACTGTTTCCACTTGGACTTTAACTACACCATTGTTTGGTTTCCATGGTAGCGCGTCTCTTTAGCAGCGCGCACAACTCAAAGTCTGAGAGGGTGAGGAAGATTGTCACAGAAAACTGAACAAGAATCGACAACACGACCCTCTGCTGCTCACTCCTTTCCTGTACAGGTCCAGCCCAAGGACGCCGGAAGCGAATGTGAAAAACAGAATACCGTATTGTTATAATACAGTATTTATCCACATTCATGGTAATATTTGTATATTCAACAAAAAAAACAAAAAAAGTCTTCATATGAATAATAATAATAAATCATATGTGTCCGAAAGGGAGTAGGAGGAAGCAAATGCTTATTAATTCCCACCCCTTACTTGATCAATGATTGTCCTTTAAATCATTATGCAAGTTATTCCTAATTAGATTTACATTTATACATACATATACAATAATTTCTCATCTTCAATCACCTCTCTTCATTCTCATATTTTTCCAAAAAAGTGTTTCTGTACATCCTTTTAAACTGAATTATGCTTGTGCTTTGTATTAACTCCTGCTCCAAACCATTCCATAAAATCACCCCACAGATTGTTATACTCATACTTCTCAGAGTTGTTCTGACCTTGAGTTGTTTAAAATGTAGATTTCCTCTCAAATTATACCCACCCTCTCTGTCTACAGTAGACAAAGAGGGTGGGTCCAGCCCTTGGGCTGGACCTGTACAGGAAAGGAGTGAGCAGCAGAGGGTCGTGTTGTCGATTCTTGTTCAGTTTTCTGTGACAATCTTCCTCACCCTCTCAGACTTTGAGTTGTGCGCGCTGCTAAAGAGACGCGCTACCATGGAAACCAAACAATGGTGTAGTTAAAGTCCGAGTGGAAACAGTCCTGAGTAAATCTGATTTTGTCAGAAATCGGGAGACATGCGTGAGAAATATGACCCCGGGAGGAAACCGGGAGAGGGCAATGAAATCGGGAGTCTCCCGCGAAAATCGGGAGGGTTGGCAAGTGATGTATTAGGGCCACACTTAGAAAAAAAACCCAGAGATATTTCGAGAATAAAGTCGTAATATTAGGCGAATAAAGTCATAGTTACGAGAATAAAGTCGTAATATTAGGCGAATAAAGTCATAGTTACGAGAATAAAGTCGTAATATTACGAGAATAAAGTCGTAATGTTACGAGAATAAAGTCATAATTACGAGATTAAAGTCGTAGTTTCATAAGTGACTTGAGAAGGGGACAACAGGAGCGTCCTGCAATAAAATGAGGAATGTGGAGCATCTTGTGAAGCAGTACTTTAGTTTAGGTTTCTCAAATAACGAAATACTTAATCTTTTGGCCCATCAGCATCCTAAGTATTAGAACTTTGAAAAGGTTGTGCAAGAAACTATGTCTATTATTTCGAAGAAAGAACCAAACGGACTTGGAGGAGATTGTCTCCTTTCTGCAGGAGGAAAAGGCTGGTTCTGGCCGACTACAAGGCTATCGTTGGTTACATCTACGAGCTGTTCAAAGGGGATTTGTTGTTTCACAAGAAACGATGAGACTTGTAATCAAGGCTTTGGAACCAGAAGGAGTCGAACGATAGCCTTGTAGTGGAATCGGAATGAGCTCCCCATTGACATCAGGACAGCAGAAAGCTTACACATCTTCCGGCGCAGACTGAAAACTCATCTCTTTAGACTCCACTTCGAGCGATAGAATTACTAACAAAGAATTGCTAACAAAGCACTTATATAGCCTACTAATAAAGGACTGACTTATCTAAAGCCAGTTGAGTAGCACTTGACATGTTTTAGCTCTATGAAACCTGATGTAGGGCATATGATTCTGTTTTCTTCAAGTTTGTATCTTGTTGGTCGAATGCACTTATAAGTCGCTTTGGATAAAAGCGTCAGCTCAATACAATGTAATGTAATGAAGTCGGCCAGAACCAGCCATTTCCTCCTGCAGAAAGGAGACAATCTCCTCCAAACCCGCTTCTCAAGTCACTTATGAAACTACGACTTTAATCTCGTAATTATTACTTATTCTCGTAATGTTACGACTTTATTCTCGTAATATTAAAATAAATTCCTGATTTAAAAAAGGAAGGCCGCAACCATGCACCCGAGATCCCGGATGAAGATTTGTTAAATAAATATTTGCTGGAGCACTCCTCCGTCAACACATCCTCACTCCCAGGTCGGCCTATGTTGACGTTATGTCAAGTCCCCTCCCGGCTTTTTCCAACGCAAGGGGGGGGGCCTTAGCGTCCATTTTCAACGCAAGGGGGGGGGCCTTAGCGTCCATTTTCAACGCAAGGGGGGGGGCCTTAGCGTCCATTTTCAGCTTTCCGGGATGTCCATGTGCTTCTATGGACGCTCATGGAAGCACGGCATTCGTTTGTGTCGACTGCCCTTAAAGGCAATGTGAGCGTCCATTCTCATTGGATAGCGGAGAATTGTACACCCGGAAGTAAATATTCCCCTTACTGACGATTGATTTTACAATGATATCTGCACTACTCATCGACTAAAAAACACCAGATTATCCTTGTTAATTACACAACATTGATTGGTTTAAATTGTGTGCAATGCTTTTGTATTTTTCCCCTTCGATTCGGAGAAACAAATCTTTTTTCGGAGTAAATGATGGCAGAAGACACTACACTACCCAGAATCCCCAGCTATAATTTCTCCCTGCAGAAAAAGAAAACATGGCCGAACTTCGTTTTATTCTGGGTGTAAAATGCCTATTTTAAAGTTAGTTTGGCTATTAAAATGCGTTTTGATGTCATTTGATGCGAGAAATATGAGTTGTTATTTCAGATTATGTGTGCAGTGGATGTACATGATCTTTAGTTTGCTAGTTATTACGAAGATTACTTCAGGAAATTGCGTCCAACGTTTTCATTGTTACCAAGGTGGTTGCTAGGGACGCTGCTATCGATATTATTTCTGTTATGTTGTGTAACTGTTTAATGGTGTTATCTTTATTGCTACCCCCTTCCCCGTCAATGTATAGTGTTGGTCCACAGCGCAAACATATTAGTTTAACAAAATCCGCATCTAAAGATACGTTATTTCCCCCTGTGCAATTCCAGTCTCACATCTCACAGCACATCGTCATTAACAAATACCGGAAACAGACCGAAAACGTTTAAAGAAAAGAAAATAATACCTTATTCCGAGTGTGCTTGCTTTTCTCTTTGAAAGTCATCACATAACGGCATTGTAATACACGGTTCGGCTGCATTAAATATTACATATCTGCCGTAGTTCTGTATTTATAGAGCCCTGATGAGAAGACAAACATGAGGAACTGAAAACGTGACGTGGATCATAAATATATCAGCCATTAAACAACATCTTACATTTCTTTTCACACAATACGTCTCTTTGCCGTATCAACACTAATTCGGCTCACTTTTATATTTGATCCAATTGGTAGATAGGCTGTATTTACACCATAAAGGTGCACAGATGATATAAAGAGACACCTGGTGGTTAAAGCATGTTATTGAATTTCATTATTTTTATTATTAGATATTAATAGGATCCCTATAAAGTATATTCATTACTCGTTATTCTCTACTAATAGTTAATTAAAGACTGTATATAATGACTATTTTGCACATCCCGTTCAAGATTTCAAGATTTTCTAAGGTTTATTGACAGATCATATAGGCCTACACAACTATGGTGTAGTTCTGCACTGAATGAAAAACTTGGGTCGCAGGTTCCTCAATAGTGCATTACAAGACATCTATCAATATTTGTGCATACCTCCAGCAATGTTAACTATGTTGAAGCACTTATTTTAACTGATATTATACATAATGTATTATGCTCTTATAAGATGTATGCAGATATTTCATCTCCGGCCTTGTCAGGTATTGAACAATCAATAAATAAAGAACACAGAATTGTTAAATATAAAACACAGAATTTGTGTGATTATACTAAATGATTTTCAAATAAACACCACTGCAGATTTAACTGTTACACATGCTGATGTAACGCAAATGTTCCAACTTGGGATCAATAAAGTATATCTTATCTTAAGCTGATCGATGGCTACTGCCATATTTGCAAAATGTGCCTATGAACCTTGACAAGTGCATGTTTCAGGCTTATCAATTAATGTAATGTAATGTAATGTTATCAATTAACAACAGGAGGGGTCACAAACATAAGTCCAGCTGTTAAATAAAGCTCTTCTGACCTTAGCTGGCGTGTGGGTATATATATTAATACTGCCCATTATGGGCACCAGCAATTTTCACCCATTTATTAATTATATGTTTTAAATGTGAGTGTTTCCTGTCCCCTAAACCTCCAGGGATGTACACAGTTTAATACTGGCAACTTCTTATTATGGGAAATACGAAAACGTCTTTTAAAACTACAACTCCCAGTAGAGACGTGCCATAGAGAACATGTTGCGAAACAGAATAGCCAGCATGTGTAGTTCTGGGGACGGGGTGGGGGAGGGGGGGGGGACGCGGTGGACCCGTTCAAATCCAGTTTTGAACAGTCTGCCGTGGTTCCATCCCATTTCAAGTGCTGTTCGAGGCTCGGTAACCCTCGGAGCACACTCTCCAATCACAGAGCTTGAGGACTATCACGGGGTTTGTCAAACAGAGCACATGGTGTAGTACAAACGATAGCTGGGGATTCTGGGTAGTGTAGTGTCTTCATTGCCTTTAAGGGCAGTTGACACAAACGAATGCCGTGCTTTCATGAGCGTCCATAGAAGCACATGGACACATAAGAGGCTTCTCAATACTCAAATTTCCCCTCCTCGACTCCTCGACTCCTCGGTCCTCCGGTAGTGACCCGGAAATGAATTTCAGCGCGCCATTTTGAAGGACGTCTCATTTCTCTAAATGCACACCGAGGACCGAGGATCGAGCGTCGAGGAGGCTCTCTGGAGGAGCTATAACCGAGGATACACTGATGGTTCCTCCACGGCTCCTCAGCGGATGCATTTCCGGGAACGGTGGAGGCGAGACGCACGGCCGGACTTATCTCAGCCAATGACAGCTCTGCATGCAACCCCTGGATATTATTTTAGAACCTGCTCTCATCGCAACGCGATGTTTACAGTGATAACAGCTGTGAGGTCCTGCAGAAAGCAGAGCAGTGTGTAAAATATATATCACTCAGTATAACATGCCTACTCTCTTTATTTGCTTTAGTTTAGTAGATATCTACAAACAAAGAGTCGATATTTTTCTAAAACCATTTAGTGCTTCACATAATAAAATACACAACGGCTGTAGCCTGATTATGCTTTAGGAGCTGTAGGTGTGTGTGTGTGGTACAGTGTGTAGGTGTGTGTTGTACAGTGCGTAGATGCGGCGGACAGACGGGTCTCAGTTGGTTTGATGTCCTTACTTTTAATACTTGCAAATACAACTTTTGGCCCGTAATTTCAATTCCCCATTTCAGCGACTAGAGAGAGGGGGGGGGGTATGAGAGTGCTCTCATACTTTAAATTGCATATATTTATATAAATATATTTGTGTCTGTGTGTCCGCATCTGTAGCCTGGTATTGTCTCATTATCCCGCACTCTCAATGAATTCAAAGTAAATATGTGGGGGAACAATGTTCAGCTGATCCAGCAGAGATTATAAAATATGACAAAACACTCGACAGATGATGCAGCTGTTGCCACGTAATAATGAACGGACGTCGCTTTAATACGACCGCTCAGAGGAGAGGAGTTCTCATTTCTTTAAACGTCTGCTGCTTCCCCTCCTCTCTCCTCGGTTCCCCTCCTCGGTCCTCCGCTCGCATCTCCTGTGGGCGGGTCTAAGTATCGAGGAGGGGAGTCGAGGAGGGGAGTCGAGGAGGGGAAATTTGAGTATTGAGAAGCCTCTAGTCTACCCATAGACAGCAGAGGTTTCAAGATGCCAGAGCACTGTGCAGCATATTGCTGTGCAAATCGGCGGACGATTGCGAACAGGGGTCGGGGGATTACTTTTCACAAGTAAGATTCAACATTATAATTGGTTGTATTTTGTAAATAGAATATTATTGTACTGTATTGATGTCCGCCAGCGAAATCGTAGCCAGCAAACATTATGTTCATGGCCAACTGAGACTTTATAAATCGCTGCTGTAACAAGTGAATTTCCCCGTTGTGGGATGAATAAAGTAAAATCTAATCTAATCTATCTAGGAAGAAGAAGGAAGAAAATAAGCTTGACCTCCTTCTTAAAATGTTTTTGTGTTGACTCTCAAATCTCCCGTTTTTATTTTGAAGGTTTCCCAAAGACAAAGATATGAGAAAGAAGTGGGAAGTTGCTTTGAGGAGGGAAGGGTTCACTGCAAGCGAGTCATCCGTGATTTGCAGTGAGCATTTTAAGCAGGACGAGTTTGACAATAGTAGGTGTATCATCATAAGGCTATTAGCATTCAGAAATGTAAATATTCTATTATCAATAACAGGTGTGTGTGTGTGTGTGTGTGTGTGTGTGTGTGTGTGTGTGTGTGTGTGTGTGTGTGTGTGTGTGTGTGTGTGTGTGTGTGTGTGTGTGTGTGTGTGTGTGTGTGTGTGTGTGTGTGTGTGTGTGTGTGTGTGAAGAGCTGACAGTTGAATCCAGTGACTGACAGAACATCAAATTTAGAGCCAGCCTCCTTACTTGTTTGTGTCAAAAGAGATTCATATCAAAAGAAAAGCATTCCAGCACACAGGGAGCGGCTGGATTATATTATCAGTCCTTCCTCGTTCTTTCTTTCTTTCACCCTCATCATATTTCGTTCCTCTTCCAGGTTCGTCAGGCGGCAGCTAAAGGCAACTGCTGCTTTGGAACAATCGACACCTGGCTGCTGTTCAAACTCACCAAAGGTGGGTGCGGCGTGTGAAGTGCAGCACATATGAATGTTGTGTTTTGACATTTCTCATAAGAACAGTACAGTCAGTCATCTATAATTTGTGGATTGTATTTCCATTGAACCTAGAACAGGACGTTAAATCCTCAACTGAATGTTCTTTGTTCCAAATCCTATTGCATCACTGATTGTCTAACATTTTGTATTGAACTCCTGTGGGAAAGGAGGGGTTACCAGGACGACCAGGCTAAATATGGATGTGTTTCACTCATGTTGGATGACATGGCCATCAGAAAACATGTGCAATATAATCCACATAACCAGTCAATGTCTGCTTTTGTCGACATGGGTGATGGAAACAATGAGACCGATGTTGCTACTGAGGCTCTTGTGTTCATGGTGGTTGGCCTACAAGGACATTGGAAGGCTCCCATTGCATATTACCTGACGAAGTCTTTGTCACCTGAAACACAAAGGGTCCTAATCTAAATCTAAAATCTAATCTAATCTATCTAGGAAGAAGAAGGAAGAAAATAAGCTTGACCTCCTTCTTAAAATGTTTTTGTGTTGACTCTCAAATCTCCCGTTTTTATTTTGAAGGTTTCCCAAAGACAAAGATATGAGAAAGAGGTTCTCAGTCATGCTTTGGAGGAGCCGCATGCACGGGGCATTCGGGTGTCATGAGCAACTTTGTGTAAATATGGTTTGGGCGGGGTGGTGTCATGTTCTTGTGTTTAACTTGAACATTTACATTTTTTATATAGATGTAGAAGTACATTTTCATTTTTTATGACATAGATATTCATTTTTACTGATATATAACTTCTGTCTATGTATAATGTATTATTGTTTCTTCATTTTTCAACTTATTAAAATAGCTGAGTATAGGCCTACACAATATGCTTCTCTATCATATATAGACCATTAGTGTTTTTTTATGTGTGTGGGTGTATATATTATATATCGTGTGTCTTTTGCAAAATACCTATCATACATAACATAGGCTATCAAATACCAGAATATTCTATTGCTGTTAAGCCTACTATGAATATTAAAATACGCCGAATCATGTGTCCAGTATCATGCCTACATATGACGTTTGCAGAACCCCCCCCCCCCCCCCCCCCCCGTGAAAATCAGTTTTGTATTCAGCGAGTTATGATTGATAAAATGCGCTGACACTTCATTGCGCCTGCCAGACAGATTACACTGAGTGGAGCGGGTGACCGGTCCAAGATGGCGGCCCCACGGCTCGTCAGCGCCAATAGGCAGCAGCGGTCGATGCGGCGTCTACTCTTTATATGTCTATGGGTTCAACGGTTCAACCGATCTGAATCGCTTCCTGAAGCAGTCACGTGGTGTCGACAGGCAGCGAGGCTTCGTTTGTCATCGATGACGTCACTGGCCCAAAACGATACAAGCCTCGATGCAGGCTTCACAAAAAGCTTCGGGGATTACTCGACACACGCTCCGAAGCCTCGGCGCAATACGTAACATCACTACAATAAAGCCTCTTTTTTTATTTGAACACTGCCTCTGTCGTGACTGCTTCACTACCACTTTTCCCTTTATCTGCCCCGGCCTGTTACATAACCCATCATCCAAGGTTAGTTTTCACTATAAGTACAACATGTTTTTTTGACGGACACTATAATTTACAGTTTTTACCATGTTCAATCTGAATTTTCTTTAAAATAAAAAACATCTGTATTGATTCTGACTTGTCTACATCCAACTCACAGGTTTATGATTACTTTGAGAAAAAAGATTATTAATTTAACCCTTTTAGAAGGGAAGATATGGTCATTTGTTCTGGGAATGTCATTTTCGAACCTGAAACCTGAAAAACAGGCCTAACAGGTGATCTCTGAGTTGGTGTCCCTTTGTGCCTAAAGTGTGAAAAAACACATTTTATGACATGGCACCGACTTTATTTGCTGTGTTGTGTCCACAGTACACTGCCAAAACTGAAACGTTGACTTTCACATAACTGTATTAGGTTAGATGAAAGCAATAATATTAGGTCTAAATAACAAATATTAGATTCAAGATTCAAAGGTTCAAAGGTGTTAATGTCATATGCACATAAGCTACAGTGTAGAAATGGCAATGGAAATCTTATGATTCCGAGTACCTCCAACAATGCAACATATATCATAAAATAAACTGCAATAAGTAATACACGTAAATAGAATATGATATATACAAGAACAGAATGTCAAATTAAATGTTGTACAGTAGGATAACATTAAATACTGTTTATTACAGTGATAACTATTTAGATATATAATTAAATTGCAAGATTACAATCAGATGCATGTTTATGGAGGCACTCAACAGAGCTCAGGTGTTTAGCAGTGTTATTGCCTGTGGGATCATTTTGTCATTTTAAGGTAAAATTGTTATTATAGTGCGTAAACATGTCTAAACTGACCTGAAAGGAGAGCTGCTGCAGCGATTTTGAATGAAGGAAAATAAATGTGCCTCACCAAAAATGTTTTATATTCCCTCCTGTGACCTCGCCCCGTGTTCACTTCAACTGTGTCAGTAATGAATGTTAGCTATAAGTCATTTGTTTTGTTTGTCTTCATTCCTTAGTATATATACCGTAGAGATACTAAGGAACGAATACAAACAAATACTATTTCATTAAAAGGCAAACTTCAGAGAGGCCTGACGTAGAACTTCTACGTCAGGCCTCTCTGAAGTTTGCCTTTCAATGAAATAGTATTTGACAGATCCATTTCACAGGAGCAAACCGACATCCATTAGTGAAGGTATTGTAACTCAGAGAAACAAAACACAACTCGTAAAAGACAAACGAGTACAACATATGTAGATGTAGCTGTTGTTGAAGTACAAACATAAGACTGAAATAATAGAGGCCTTGAATGAAGTTGTTTTTTTCTCCTGATTTATTCTGATTGGCCGACAGTTGATCAAAAATGTGATACAGTGACAGACAGCAATTTTTTTTGTTGACAAAAGGTCAAGACTTTTCATTTGTGTCTTGCAAACAACTAAAGAAATTCAGATAAAAAAATGCACCAAGTGAATATAAAGGATGTTACACAATATTTGTTTGCCACTCCCCCATGGCGTCTGTATCTGCAGGAGTGTGTTATGATTGACAATGTAATGACATGTTAGGCATGTTATTCCTGTATCTACCTGACACACTCTTTTAGGTTTCACTTTCACAGAAATAATGTGACGGTTTCACTTCTCAGGATAAGGCCAACATCTATTAGTGTAGATACAAACCTATACACAAAGAGGTCATACAAACAAGAACTGTTTTGTTCAACAACATTGAACATAGGACACATATGACTCTGACTTGACAGGTTGAATGGCCCTGTAGAACAATTTCTTTGGATGAGGTCTTAGGACAAATGTGTAACACTATGGCAAAGAGAGCAAATAATTATAAAAACAATGCTTGATGTAGAAGCATGATGTTTTAGAGTCAATATGTGTTGAGTGACTATCTCTGTGTTGGCCTTTGTTGTATTCAGGGGAAATGGATTCTTTGCTATGAACACCAGGGGTCAGTATTTGATTATATCAGACTTGAGGCCTTTCTCACAGCACACATTTTCACTTGACACAGTTTGAAAACACAGGTATTACAATACACTAAGGATGTCTCTGTTATATTCACACCTTAGTTTCCCCCCTGTAACAACTCAGCATGACTTCTGTGAAAAGGCATATGCAGAGCACTTTGACTTGTGTATGGTGTCTTCTGTGTTGGCGCCATCCTTGGTCTTCCCTGCGTTGAGCTGGAGGTGGTTCCTCTGGCACCAGAGGGTGAAGTCCTGTGTCAGTTCCCTGTACTCCCTGTCGTCCCCTGGGGGGTCCCAGTACTGATGATGATGGTGTCTGAATGGCAGTCCCTGGTCGTCTCGTACTGTGGACGGTTGGTGAGTAGTCCAGGATCCAGGAGGTGCAGGTGGTGATCCCTCCCAGAGTGCTGCAGCTGGGGGGCTGGATGGTGTTGAAGGCACTGAGGAAATCCCAGAACATGATCCTCACGATGTCCCCAGCCTCCTCCAGGTGGGAGAGGGACCTCTGCAGCAGGTCGTCATCCACCCCGATGCAGGCTGGTAGGCGCAGCGGGTCCATCGATGCTCTCACAAGGGGCCGAAGGTGGCCGAGGACCAGCCTATCCACAAAGTTTTCCTTTTACATCACAGTTGGACCCATTGAATTTAAATCATATGAGTTATATGTGTATACTGATTAACATCCAGTTTGCACACAGCAGAGAGTTGATTACTGTTTATCAGCATTTCAAAAAAGTAAATAAGACACTTGACTATAAACAGTATATAGTTAATCATAAACACTGAAGTCGAAATCAAAAGACAACTTTATTGTCAATCTTTCAGTTTGTGTGTACAGACAGAGATCGAAATAATGTTTCCCACAATCCCGAACACAAAATTACAAATATATATAAAAATATGTATACGAATACAATGGGGCAAAAAAGTATTTAGTCAGCCACCAATTGGGCAAGTTCTCTCACTTAAAAAGATGAGAGAGGCCTGTAATTTTCATCCTAGGTATACCTCAACTAAAGAGAGACAAAATGAGAAAAATCCAGAAATTCACATTGTCTGATTTTTAAAGAATATATTTGCAAATTATGGTGGAAAATAAGTATTTGGTCAATAACAAAAGTTCATCTCAATACTTTATTATATACCCTTTGTTGGCAATGACAGAGGTCAAACGTTTTCTGTAAGTCTTCACAAGGTTTTCACACACTGTTGCTGGTATTTTGGCCCATTCCTCCATGCAGATCTCCTCTAGAGCAGTGATGCTTTGGGGCTGTCGCTGGGCAACATGGACTTTCAACTCCCTCCAAAGATTGTCTATGGGGTTGAGATCTGGAGACTGGCTAGGCCACTCCAGGACCTTGAAATGCTTCTTACGAAGCCACTCCTTCGTTGCCCGGGCGGTGTGTTTGGGATCATTGTCATGCTGAAAGACCCAGCCACGTTTCATCTTCAATGCCCTTGCTGATGGAAGGAGGTTGTCACTCAAAATCTCACGATACATGGCCCCATTCATTGTTCCTTTACACGGATCAGTCGTCCTGGTCCCTTTGCAGAAAAACAGCCTCAAAGCATGATGTTTCCACCCCCATGTTTCACAGTAGGTATGGTGTTCTTTGGATGCAACTCAGCATTCTTTCTCCTCCAAACACGTCTAGTTGAGTTTTTACCAAAAAGTTCTATTTTGGTTTCATCTGACCATATGACATTCTCCCAATCCTCTTCTGGATCATCTAAATGCTCTCTAGCAAACTTCAGACGGGCCTGGACATGTACTGGCTTAAGCAGGGGGACACGTCTGGCACTGCAGGATTTGAGTCCCTGGCGGCGTAGTGTGTTACTGATGGTAGCCTCTGTTACTTTGGTCCCAGCTCTCTGCAGGTCATTGACTCGGTCCCCCCGTGTGGTTCTGGGATTTTTGCTCACCGTTCTTGTGATCATTTTGACCCCACGGGGTGAGATCTTGCGTGGAGCCCCAGATCGAGGAAGATTATCAGTGGTCTTGTATGTCTTCCATTTTCTAATAATTGCTCCCACAGTTGATTTCTTCACACCAAGCTGCTTACCTATTGCAGATTCAGTCTTCCCAGCCTGGTGCAGGTCTACAATTTTGTTTCTGGTGTCCTTTGACAGCTCTTTGGTCTTGGCCATAGTGGAGTTTGGAGTGGGACTGTTTGAGGTTGTGGACAGGTGTCTTTTATACTGATAACGAGTTCAAACAGGTGCCATTAATACAGTTAACGAGTGGAGGACAGAGGAGGCTCTTAAAGAAGAAGTTACAGGTCTGTGAGAGCCAGACATCTTGTTTGTTTGTAGGTGACCAAATACTTATTCTACCGAGGAATTTACCAATTAATTCATTAAAAATCCTACGATGTGATTTCCTGGATTATTTCCCCCCATTCTGTCTCTCATAGTTGAGGTGTACCTAGGATGAAAATTACAGGCCTCTCATCTTTTTAAGTGAGAGAACTTGCACAATTGGTAGATGAATAAATACCTTTTTGCCCCACTGTATGTATATATACCTATACTGTATACACAATCAACAGCACACATTAAGACATAAATAAAAGCACAACAATCAATATAAAATAGTCACTTTAATATCACTGAAGACTATTAACTAAAGTGGTAATAGTACATCTGTTACTGTAATTACTATCAATATACATCAGAGGAAAAACATCAGATGACACTTACTTCAACACACACACACACACACACACACACACACACACACACACACACACACACACACACACACACACACACACACACACACACACACACACACACACACACACACACACACACACACACACACACACACACACACACACACACACACACACACACACACACACACACACACACACGCGGAGGAGATACAGACTTGGACCGTTCACTTCCTAACAATCAATCAGGGGAATTGGCATAAATGGTGGTGCTGCTTCTCCGGGGGTCCTGCTTTCACAGCCTCCGTCACTACTGCGTCAGCGCCGGTGAGCTCAGCGTTATCGGCGGGGAGGGGGGAGATAGGGAGGGAGAGAGAGAGGGAGAGAAACGGGGTGTTGCCGCCTCTGAGACTCGCGCATCTCTGAGTAACAGCAGCAGCAGGGCGAGGAACACAACACTCCACCCTTCTCTCTGGGAAAAAAACAACCACTGCCGTTTCTTAAATAATTGACGCCGTACAAAACCTCCTGCATTTTTAAACACAATCAAAGCCGAGTCCTTGTGGAGATATACTGCACGGTGTCACCGGGAGAGAAGAAAGCGGACGGAGAGCTTCAGCACCACGGACAGCGAACATGGCTCCAATGGAGGAAGGGGCTCAGCTCGGTGAGTCGCTTTATTAACCTCAAATGACGCAGGTGTGATTGGTGAGGGTGCTAATGGTAGCCTCGTGCTTCTGAATCTTCATAAAGCGCGAGTTATTCATTCCGCGTGACTCAAAGGTAACTAGCCTTATTATCGCGATATTTTGTGATATTCTTTCCAATCTTTATTTAAAAACAACAACAATAAAGGTATTTTAGAGTAACATGTGTTTCATTTTGTCAAGTTTTAGTTTAGTGGTTTCATCCAGTGTGTTGCCAAACTCGATGAAACTACGTGTTTATGAACATCCTCCATTTTGCAGCTAGCTTAAAAGGTGACAGCTAATTATCAGGAGAAATAGCCCATAGGGTGTGGGTGACATGTTTTATGATATTAAAATTAGAAAATGGTGTTACTACAGTCTATTTCCCCTCGGTTCAGCTGCTCCCTCCCGTGGCTTCATCCATCTGTCTGTTGTTGTTGCCCTGAAAACAACTCCACCCAGGATGTTGGGGTGAAATATTAATGACAGGGAGAAAACAAATGCTGTGTACTGACATGAGCTGACTATCCCTCCCTTTTTAGATTAGTAATCCACTAGATGGATGCTATGCCTGCACCTACCAGGATCCTTCACCTTTAAATATAGGCATCATTTCCTTTCAATAATACAACAGATATGAATTACTTACAGGTCTATATGATCAGAAATGGCAGCAAGGAAGTGAAACTGTTCTGATCTGTCAATGTTTACCTGTAATTCCTGTACAAAAACACGTTTTTGTTTTTTTAGCATGACAATTTCAGTGTCAGAATTAACAACACATCTAATGTAATGCGAGTTAACTACAGTGCATATCATTCAAAAAAAGTCACAAGTACATGTGTGATTACCCCACCCTCTCTCTGTGTCTCTTTGAATGGGTGTTAACCTGAGTGCTTTTCCACTGGCCGCCCTCTTGACTGCAGGAAATGCTGCACTTTTCCTCTATTGAAATTGACCTATTAACTGACTGCATGAGAAAGCAGCATGATTGCTGTCGAGTCACAGTTCAACACCACCATACAAAAGACAGAAGCATTGAGTGGCAAATATCCCAGTAAAATGTCTCCATAGTAACGTCTTAGTGACACTCAGTAAAGCAGACAAAAGTAACGTTGAAATGAATTCTGATCTTAAAGTAGCACTACTGTTGAAGGGGATGTGGCCGTGAGTTAAATAAAATGATCCTCTGCTGCTATTAGAAATATAAATAAATATAACACAGGGCCTATTACAAATGTCTGTGCTGTTATACAATACTTGCAAATGTGATCCATGATGCTTCGCCCAAAACAAATATAATGTAAAAATTAGATTTGCTGTAATACATAAGCCTGTATATGTTCTCTATATCGGACAGAATGTTCCAGATGTCTTCCTTTTGAAGTGTCAATGTCAGTCAACAAAATTGACTGAAATTGACAATGATATTTGAGAATCTTTTCTCTATTTGTGCTGTTGCCGAGGTCTTGTTACTTTCTTTGTTCAACCATTGGACATGTCGTTAGGTTTCTTAGTAGATATACACCAGATGTTTCCTGTTGATTTACTGTAGCCATGTATGGAATATGAACAATCACCAACAGATTGCGTTGTTTTCATCTCCATCTGACTCAAATCTGCAGTCTGCGTCAGTCACAAAACGGAACCAGTTGAACAATCAAATCTGTTGAGGTGAACCGTTGTTTTACATGTAGTTGCTTCACAGTGTGTGGATAGACATTTCTAACCAATACAATGTTTTCTCCTTCCCTCCCTCGGCTCTCTCTGTCCTCCTCCACAGTGGCAGTGCCAGTAGGTGTTGCTGTGGTGAGTGTCTTCGGCCTTGTCTTCACTGTGTCAGCCTTTGCATGGATCTGTTGCCAGCGTAAAAACACCAAATCCCAGAAGACACCTCCCTATAAGTTTGTGCACATGCTCAAAGGGGTCGACATCTACCCGGAGAGCCTCAGCGGTAAGAAGAAGTTTGCTGCGGCTGCCACCACCTCGAGTTACGACTCCAGTAAAACTGATGTTAACGGGAACTGCCACACTGCCACCACATTGAATCCGACCACCACCGGTAAACTGGCCTCAAGTCCAAACGAATCCAAACCGGAACTGCATCTGGATCTGGAGAAACGGGATCTGAATGGAAACTTCACCACCAAACCATTTCATCACCACCACCAGAAGGTGCGCAGCTCCCCGGACCTGGAGCTGCCCTCTCCCCTTGCTGGATTCACACAACCTGGGGTGACGGACCACCGTGACATCCCCTCACCATCCAGCACCCTCTCCAGCCAGGCACCCACCCCGGCTGTAGACAAGCCCCATGGAGAGGAGAGGGATGCTGGGCTGGGGACCCTCCACTTCTCCCTGGAATACCAGCCGGAGAAAAAGGCCTTCATCGTCCATATCAAGGTACTGTGTGTCTTTCTGATTAGCTGTGTGTATCATTTCCTGATCAATATAGTTTCATTGACTGATTGATGACTTTTTTACTGCAGGAAGCCCATGGCCTGACCCCGACTGATGAGCAGTCCCTGACCTCTGACCCTTACATCAAGCTGACCCTGCTGCCGGAGAAGAAGCACCGTGTGAAGACCAGGGTCCTGAGGAAGACGCTGGACCCCGCCTTTGACGAGACCTTCAGCTTCTACGGGATCCCGCTGGCCCGAGTGTCGGAGTTGTCCCTCCACTTCATGGTGCTGAGCTTCGACAGGTTCTCCCGTGACGAGGTCATCGGAGAGACCCTCGTACCCTTGTCTGGGATCGACTTATCCGAGGGGCGCGTGCTGATGAGCCGGGAGATCATCAAGAAAAATGTCAAGGTAAAATCTCAAACAATGGTGTCTTAAACTATTTTACACAAGCAGCATATTTATTTTATATAACACATTGAAAAACTTCTCCAACAGTGACTCATCATTTACCTTAATAGCAGACGTGCTTCCAAATTGCCAATATTAATCAGTACATAAATCAGTTCCACAATCGTCATCAAATCCAATTAGCCATTTCAATATAATGATATGTTAATCACGAACCCGGGTGAATTGTTTCATACTCCTTTCAAGCTTTAATTGAGCTCTAATGGCATAATCTGCACATTGATTATAAGTGAATTTTGCAAATGCATTGAAGCAGTTCACTCACATTGTATCAGTCCCTAGTTAAGTTAACTGTCCCATGTGATGATGAGATGAGATCTGTTGCACCATCATGGATTTGAAAGCTGATGCTGAGGTCTGTTGTTGTTGTTCTTAAATGACATTTTTACATTCCCATCTGTGTGCTGGGTAGATGGAGTGATATCTACACCACACCATTATGGATCTAGGGGTTGGTGGTCAATATACTGGCTGCTGCATATGGGCTGTTCCTGGCAGCTGTGAGGACCACAGATGTACTTTCACTCATTTCCAGTGAAACCTTGTACTTTTAGAAAAATGTCATGTGGTATCACAACCATTTGTTGTGGTGTTGTGACGACAGAAAGAAAAACATGTATATTTCCCAGGAATGCATCAGACTAAACTTGGATAATAACACCAGGGTTGGCTGCATTACATTCAGGTAAACTGCTGTAAGATGAAATCTCTGTCCTATCTGTCTGTGGCGTAGGATACAGCAGCCCTCTATGTATT